>NC_058030.1:2676609-2830556 GCF_019176455.1 Solea senegalensis
TGTTCATTCGTCCTTTATTTGCTAAATTTAAAGTCACTGACCCTTTTTTTCTTTATTCTGATGTTTAATCTGAAAATGAACTGAATCATCTGATGTGTATGTGCAGGGTTTTATGTGCCACACAGCTGCCAAGTGCATGAATAACGGGTGTACTGTACAGCTGTTCCTAATAAAGTGTACAGTGAGTATAGTGAGAAATGCTCTTACAATGACTAAGCACTCAAAGTGACAATATTTCAAACCTTAAAATGTAAAAATAATACACAAACGTGTGTTGTGTAAAGAATTAATTGTTAAAATAATGTAAAAACCAGCAAATGTAATCATATAACTGCTGTTAAATAATAGACTTTGTTTTTATTACACAATAGTAAAAGTCAAATTCTGTTGCTGTAACAAAAACATTACTACAAATATTGGAAGTAATGCCAGTGGAACATAAGATGAAAGTGACATGAAAAGAAAGAAAAATACCCCAGTGAAGTTCAAGAAGCTGAAATCTGAACTTAAGTACAGCACTTAGGAACATTCCAGCGCTGACATTACACAAGACGAGAGGAATGCAGGTGGATGATGCAAAACTGACGACATGTTTCTGCTTGTGTCGTTATTTAAGTGAGTTTTATCTCCATCAATAAATCTGTTACTACAGCTGACATGCTTTGAAAGAGAAGTCTGACACAGACTGCGACCATGAAGTCATCAGAACCTTTTAACCATGTAGACTAAAACCAAGCAACAGAAAGGGGAAGACAGTTGATTTACTTTGACTTTGAATGAGACATAGATGTTTGTGTTTGAAACTGCTGATCTGGGATTATCACTCACAACCATCTCTAAAGTTTGCAGACGATTGTGCAAAAAAAGAGAAAGGCCACAATGTGGCTGTGTTCAGATTACCATGACTCTGACATGTGATCATGTGACATGAAGGAGAAAAGTCATATCAGGATCCGGGGGCTCCTGTGGTCGTCCCTGTGCCGTTTTGAGAGGACAGTCGTGTTCTGACGCGAGACACTTGTCGTTATGAAGGTGAACGGTCAAGTGTGAGCTGTGATGAATCTGAACTTGAATCTGTTTTTAATAATGTGGCTGGTAATCTGATTGTAGCCCGAGTACAACACCATCTCTGACAGCATGAAGAACTACAGCAGCAGAGGAGCACACTGGACATTTTATAAGGTCAGAGGTCTAAAACTCAAATGATGGTGGGGGGGCGGGGCAATGAGAAAGTTAGTCTGGTCAGGAAAAGGACCAACGTGATAAAAGGTTAATGATATGAGCTTAAAATCATATCAGCATATTCAATCATAATGTTGTAATAACAACATTATATCACTAATAACAACATTTGTGACAGTATTTCACAGAATTTCAAAATAAAAGTGGACCTATAACGGTTAATGTATATATACACACAATAAAAACAGATTTATGAAAATGAATATATCACTAAACTCGTCTCCTAACTAGATGGTTGTGGGTTTGATTCCCAGCTCTGCTCGTCTACATGCAGATGTGAATAAATGTGAATGGGTGTCAATGGGTAGATTGTACAGCAGGTTTGAGTGGTCATCAAGACTATCAAGACCCAACAAGTGCTATATAAATACAGACCATCTTTACTAAAAAATAAACTCATTATAACTTGATATTTAGTGGCGGGCCACATGAGGCCACAAGCCGCAGGTTTGTAACCGCTGCATTAGGTTAACGCAATACTTAACGAAGTTATTATTTGATAATACCAAATAATATTCATGAACACTGTGTAGGTCTGTAGGTATCAGAGCTAAGTGCTCTGGTGGATTTCTCACTCTCTGAGTTCCTCTGGCTCTTGATTGATCCACGTTGCTGCTGTGGATTAAAAATCCCACGAGACGGTCCAGACTCTGATGTGATCTGCTGTGAATTTTTCAATGAGTGGTGGGCTTGAAAGTGGTGGGAAAAACAGATTCAAGCCAAGATGTTGGGCAGTGATACATCCATGAGGAATGTGACCCCCACCCCACGGCTGAACACCTAACAGCTGTTGTGAGAGCTCCACAGAGCTTCCTCCACAGGGACACTGTGGAACTGTGGAACTGTCAAAGTTGGCACCGTATTTAGCCTTACACTGTATGACTGAATAATGTTACACATGGCAGTCTTAGGCCCATTTTCAAACAATCAGCATTGGCCGATTACTATTGAATTAATGTTTTGGGGTATTTTTTATTTATTTATTAGAATATTTTCTTTTTCTACTCTTTTTTTCTGTTCTTATTTATCTTTACATGTTGTAGGTACATTTAAGAAATGTGCCTCTTATTATATGGGGATGACACTCATGATGACACTTATATGTGTTTGATATAAACAGTGTTGTCATTAAGTACAACATTCACATATATCTGTACTTTACTTTACTGTTATTTATATTTCTAGCAACTTTTACTCCACTGCATTTCCTCTAACTATCTTTGTTACTCGTTACTACCGAATAAAACCAGAAGAAGAAGAAGTTAGTAATGTCTGTATTTATATAGAGCTTATCCCGTCTTGATGAGCTGCTTTAAACTACAGTTTTCATCCATTCACACATTCATACATCTTTCATATCGCTGCTCAAGGACATTTATAGACTAGCAGAGCCAGGAATTCAAAAAGTTGAACTTAATTACATTTTATATCATAAAATGAGGTTTGATACTTAAGTATGGATGGCATGAGAATGATGGACGGATGGCCGCACGTTACCTGGACCCTGGCCTCGGTCAGTTTGGTCCTCTGAGCGAGCTCCTCTCTGGTGTAGATGTCGGGGTAGTGAGTTCTCTCAAACGCCTTCTCCAGCTCCTCCAGCTGCTCGGCCGTGAACGTGGTCCGACTCCTGCGCTGTTTCCTCTTCAGAGGAAGGTCGGGCTCCGACTCCACGTCTGACACCTCATCCATCCGACTGCCTGGACAAAGACAAGGGGGCGACTCGGTGTCAAAAACTGATGTGCACGGTCAAACGTGCTGTAGATCCACGAGGAGATGAATGATGCACCTGCTGTGACATGACTATTGTACATATCACTTCTTAAGAACACACTCAAAAAAAAGCTCAACAAACAAGAAAATTAGAAATGATAGTGAGTCAGAATCAGGTTCATCAGAGTTCTGCATCCTGTGGCTCTAGAGCCTCTTCAGCAGGTTTTCTCAAACAGCTTTGCAATGTCAACAGTTTTCTTTACAACAAACTTTTGTTATTTATTATTATATTTGTATATGAAACTTCATACATGATGTCGTCTTCATTTTTATGGGTCAAGTAGATTGTTTTTGGCTCTAGATTAATTACATTTGGGTGGAGAGGGGTCAGGGGTCAGAGGTTGCAGACCACTGATCTAGTGAGTTCAGCAAACTAAGCATTACTGCACAAGCAGAAATGTTTGAATGTGATGTCTTGTAATTGGATGGTTCGTGGATGAACAGAAGATAGATAGATAGATAGATAGATAGATAGATAGATAGATAGATAGATAGATAGATAGATAGATAGATAGATAGATAGATAGATAGATAGATAGATAGATTTCATTGAGTGGTTATTTATATGACAGAAGAGTTTTCTACATCTCTATATCAAAAGCTGCATTTCCCAGCATGCCTCAGGGCACAGTGCAGAGAGGTGCAGTGTAATGAGAGGTGCTAATCTCTCAGGACCACCTTGGTGAAGTGTATAACACCATTCTTCTGTCACCGTGGGCCTGAGGGCAGCGCAGACACTGGCACAGTGACGGGCTGGAAATAGTCCCCAAACATTTTTATTGTGCAGCTAATTTCACACACACACACACACACACACACAATGTGTCCACTCTGCTGTGCACGAGGAGCCATGAAAGATTATCTGATCCATGCAGATACCCACTTCAAATGAAGCTGCCAACTGCTTACCAGGATTGGAGCGTATTCATAAAGAGACATAATGCCGCACTGTATGTTAGTGTCGACAGTGATGTCATATTCCACATGAAAACACATCAGCTGTCACAAGGGATTTCCCAGATTTCATAACGGGCCAGATTCCTTATCTCTGCTTTTCAAAACTTCCACAATGAAGCAAATCTGAAATCTGAAAAACAACCTGAAGACAATGAAGCTTTCACTGTGCTGCGAAAAGGTGAGTCCTCTGCTTTTGTTGGTCAAAAATATGTAGGAAAAGTGGATTTATGTCATGCTTTCCTTGTCCTGGTAACCACTCAAAGCTGCTTTACATTACACGTTTTTCATTCACCCATTCACTTATGTATCCATACAACACATCTACTGTATGTGCAGCACTTTTTCTATCAAACTCATTCAAATGCTGCCGACGGGAACAAGATGACATCTCTCTGCTGAGAGAACGACAACAACTCCTACAGAAAGATGTTTTGATGATTACGGGGACATATTCCAGAACCCTGGTGCCACGAAGTCCAACAGCACATTCACACCATAATCAATGCAAATATTTTGACACGATGAAATTAGAAATAAAGAGATGTAATAAAAACGCAAGTAGACACAAATGTTGTGTCACATCCTGAACATCTCACTGCAGTTCATCTACTGCACATCGTCCACTTACGACTACAACTTTGTATGACCGGTGATACAAATGTCTGGTCACATCCAAAGTCAATACACAGACAGAGACGCACGTTTCGCTTTGATTCAACATCAGTCATTCAAATTGAAATATTTCCTGCCAAGTAAGGAGCTGTGTTTCCTCACACCACACGTGACCCTACAAACACAGCCCATAATAAGTATAAATCGTGAAATAAACTGGACAGGGAAAGGATGGCAGTACACGATACGTAACAATGAGGTGTGTTGAGACACACATATGCTAAATGACATGGATGAAATATGTCATCATGCACAAAACAGTCCAAATAAACTATCTCACAACAAACAGCTAAGTCTTTAGAATTGTAAGAATGACAACAAAGGTATTTTGGTGCAGAGAACTTGGTTCATACGATGATAAGAAAAATGAAGTAGAGAATGGTAAATAACTGTGAAAGGCAATAAATGAACAATGGATGTTAACTAAAGAGGAGGAAGAGAGTGGGTGCAGCTGTGGGTGTTTAAATCATAAAATAAAAGAGAAGTTTAAAAACGCAAAAATACAAAAATCAGGTCCATATTTAATAAAACAATATTTGTAGTCCAGACTGATTGAGGTGCAGTGAATTCTGGGTGTTTATTTATTTGTATGAACGCATTCATTCTCTAGTGAAGTTTTTCTTGTGCTGGTGAAATAAGGTTAGAAACAGCTCGTCAAACTGGCTGAGACAACGACAGGGTCGACTCTGCAGTTTAATTAAACAAGGAATTATGGGATTAGTGTGAGGCTCCCATTACAGGCCAGTGGAAGAGACTGAGGGAGAATATCTGTTCTGTAACTCCCCCACAGCTGAACCCCTGTGGAAGCTCCTGTTAGAGAATTCTCAGTGGATTACATGTGGCTGCAGGACATGCTGCTGCATTAATTAAATCAATTCTTTTTAGCGTGCAAAGATTTGTTTTCCTATAAGCCAAGGTAAAAAAAAATGATTTTTTTTAAAGAAAACCCCCCTCACACACAGTGTCTGTTTTGTTTGTTGCTGGTGGGGTAGATGCAGGACTGAGGGAGGGAGGAGAATGGAAGAGGGGCAGTAACTCAGCGTGACCGCACTTGAGGCCTCTGCAGTGACTGCCATCACTTTCCAAAAGGTAGCGGCGAGTCCTCGGGGGGCAGCTGCGACGGGACGGACTCTATTTGTTTTCTCTCCACATCACATGCTGCTGGATTTAGAGGTGGAGGGAACATAAGGCTTTGGCCTGCACCTGAGAAACACTGCCTTCAGACTTGTCTTTCTTTCTTTCCTTCTTTCTTTCACAGGATTATGGCAATTGTGGCTTTCACACTTCACAGGTGGAGCTTCTGTAAGGTTTTGCCCCGGAAGTTATAGCAGAAATGTCAGAAAGCAGATTATTTCAAAATGTGAAATGTGCCAGTACCTTGACTAGATCAGAGGTGACCTAGTTAGCCAATAAAAGCAAATAAATAAGTCATTCTGTTAGTTTGCACTGTTCCTGTTGTTTTTGTTTAAACAAACCTATGTTTTGAATGAACCCTGTTGATATTTTATGTATTTGACTTGACTTTTACTGATTATTTAAATCTGGTTTGCACCCACTAGTTTCACTTTATCTATAATTTACTATTGTATGGTTATATTTATCATTTTTGCTTTGAACCTATTTCATATATACCTTATTCTATTTTATATATACACTTTAATATAACCGTATCCACAGTATTTCTATCTCATACTACTTTGTAAAGCTGAGGCGACGCTGAGTGCATGACAATAAAGAATCTTAGCAATACTAGTTGATAACAACTAGTACAACAACACACAAACACAAACTAAAAGTGAACAGTACTAAATGACTTGAAACAAGTAAGACAGGAGTTTGATTAACAGTAAAAGGAGGGTGTTTTTACAACTAAAGCATCTTGGAATCCTTTGTTGGGGTTGCTCTAAGGTAATCTTGGTAATCTCAGTCAGATTTTAGATTTTTTTTTATTTTACTAGGTAGAAAACTAACTTGAAGGGGGACGTGCTAGATGAAAATTCCATCTACAACTGGAAAGTACCACACATTATTCTCATTTCAATGCAGAAACGTTATATACTACACCATTAAATAATGTGGGTTTTGCCTTTACATCTGTATGTGCATGTATTTGAGAAGAGATTAAATAAACTGGGTCACTGAGCTTGAAACGGTTGTGTGAAAGTGTCGAGTTACGGCACAGCGTCCACGACAAAGTGAGCAGTGCTGTGGCAGTTTGGGTATCACAGCGGCTCCACACTTGCTTTGGACGGCAGCACAATGAGGATCCCCAGGATGAAGGAGAATAAAGTTTGACAGGCCGGTGGATGAGGAGGGTCAGCCTCTCTCTCTCTCTCCAGCTGATAATGGAAAGCAGAGATTATGGTAATGAGACAGACGCCCAGAGCCGATAGAGGGGCTAAACCTGGACTTCATCTTTGTCTCAACCAGATCCCTCGATTGGCATGCTACGTCTTATCGGGAGAATGGGTGCATGCTGCGGCTCCAGACACACACACACACACACACACACACACACACACACAAATGTGCTGCGATATAAATAACAAACAGCCTGGTTTTTGTTTTGTTGCAGAATGAATCGTGTAGAGAAAACACATCCCTGCTCAGATCACTGGCACTGTGTGCTGCAGCTACACACACACACACACACACACACACACGCACACACACACTTCCTCTAAAAACACAAATCTAATTAAGCAATTATGAACATTGTGATTAATAACTCATAGCTGTAATTCCATTTTCCTGTTCCAGGGAGACTCTTTTATCACCATGTTAATAGCCTATTATGGGTTTTTTTTCAGTGTGTGTGCGTGTGTGTGTGTGTGTGTGTGTTGTCAACAGCTTTCACACAGAGCTTTTATGTGACTTTTTCTGCACTGATGATGAATTAATCAAAAAATTTAAAAAAAAACAATGGAATCATGTTAAACACAGTGTTTAGTGTGACTGTGATTAAAAGTGTCTCTTTAGTGTAGATGTTTCTGATTTATGTCTTTGAATTTATTTTAGTTCTTATATTCTATTACCTATGTATTTTATTTAATTGCTTCACTGTGGTTGTTTTTAAAAGTGCCTTACAAATAAAGGATTGCATTATCGAATAAAAATGTATCGCTGATATGCTATGATATTATAAACCTACTTTAATGAACAAAAACCAAGTCATGTTTGAAAGGATCGTTGAGCAAAAGTGAAGTTTCTACCTTTAAATGCACCTGCACTGAAAAAAGTTTAATCTGCGACAAACAAGAAGTTTACTCAGCGTGTCATGTGTCCCATCCACTGTTTATATATCCTGAGACAGCAATAATCTTCTCACTTTGACCAGAACATAAGGATAAAGACTCTGAGGGCGTCGCGTGAAAGTAATTATGGGTTATTTTGAAAATCATATTAGTTCCAGTTGCTTTCAGTTTTGTTTCACAGGCCGAGACAAAAGTTATTCTGTCTGCCTCACAAAATAAGAAGCATGTTGACGATGCTTCGGTTTTGTGTTTGTTGTGTGTGAGACATGAAAGAAGGAGACAGTTGTAAGTGAACGCCTGGTGTTTGATAAGAATCTTTTCATGTGACTCGGCTTCAGGGCAGGATTTAACCCACCTGTCTGCTGTCGTCGCTGCTCACACACACCTGCACTGTACACACCTTTTCCTACCAAGTCAATCAAGCCACTTTTACTTATGTTGCACATAATCCCAGACAATGAGTCTGAAGTCTAGGTCGAGATCCACAGATCGTTTTCAGGTCAGCAAACACATTGCTGAATCTTTACATGTGACCTTTAAGCTACACCTCTAAAGTTTGGCGGCTTTATCTTTTCAAAATAATATATAGTGTAATAAAAATGTCAGAAACATTATATAAAGCACTGCTTTGCTGTTTGGGTCGCGATGGTTTGTCATCTTAAAACGGACACTGTGGAGCACACTAGAACAAGGAAACGAGATCATTATGTTATAATTATGTTATAATATATAATATAATGCTATAATAGTGTTTTTATTTACAGTTTATATGTACAAATAAAAAATGGTCTATATCGTCGAGCAAATAACACACAGCAGACACAGGACAGACAAAATCCACACAGGACTGAGGCAGAAAAGGCTCCACTGTCTTGTATCTGTTTCTGCAACACTGTCAATCAAAAACTGGCTCCGCCTTTCAGGACAGTTCCTCCAAATTATCACGCAGAAGCCCAACATCCGCGCCCGCCCACTGCTCCTACGACTCCCAGAGAAGCTGAGCTTCCGTGGAAGTGGCGTTTTTGCCGCATTTGCCATCCCATAGAGAACAGTTGAAGCTGAGCTTCAAGTGGATTTAACGCAGAGGCTGTTACGGGAATACGGAAATCACGTAAGACGATCCGTCATCCACGATAAATGGCTGATTCTGAACGAACTAGTGACACTGTCTAAACGCATTCAAGCACCCGTTTAGTATTGAAATATTAATACAACACAGTACATATTTGACCACATTTTAATGTTCTAATGTAACAAAGTACAAATACTCTATTGCTGTACTTTCTGTACAAAATTCACATATCTGTACTTTACTTAGTCATTTATAATTCTAGCAACTTTTACTTTTACTCAACTACATTTCTTCTAACTATCTTTGTTACTCGTTACCACCAAATAAAGAAGAGTTGGTATTATGGTCTGTATTTATATAGAGCTTTTCTAGTCTTGATGAACTGCTTTAGACTATGGTTTTCACCCATTCACATGCTTCAACATGGGGTTAAGTGTCTTGCTCAAGGACACATAATCATAGACGAGCAGGGCCAGGAATTGAACTGACAACATTCCTTTTGAAAGACAACTCACCCTACCTCTGAGCCACCATGGCTCAATCCTAACTCCTCACTTTTTTAATATTTTTTCTTCTAAAGTACATTTTATATCACAAAATACTTACACCTTATACTTATGTACAGTAAATGTCATATACTTTAAGACTTTTACTTAAGTAATATTATAAAACAATGACTTCAACTTCTAGCAAAGTCATTTTCTGGTAAGATACTTTGTACTTTTACTCAAGTATATAAAGTCCTTTCTGGCATAAATACAGACCTTGTCAGGACAAGTAGTTCTCATGGAGACCAAAACCTGGTCCCACTAAGGCAGAACCGACTTACTGAGGAACTGGTTGGGTTTGCGTTGAGGATTTGAATTGTGATTAGGTTCAGGAGCATTTCTGCTAATTTTCCTTTCCATGTGTTGTCACATAATCTAAGGGAAGACATTTTAATGTTATGAACACCATTATCAATGCATATTTCTGTACAATCATTTTTGAATATGACACTATCAGTGTGTCTTTATATCACCCATGGTCGAGACAGGATGAATGATGAAATAAGTAACTTTATGAACACAATGGAAAAGTCTAAGTGAGAGCAGTCTTTAAACACTGAAGAGAAAAATTATGTAATTTCTCATTAAAAAGAAAAAATCAGAATGAAAAACAAGTGGAATTTTGTAAAACATGAAATCACATCCTACTAGAGCTGCAACTAACGATCATTTTCACGATCGATTAATCTGTCGATTATTTTCTCGATTAATCAATTAATCGCTTGGTGTTCAGAATATCAGGAAACCTTAAAAAATGTTGATCAGTGTTCGTCAAACCTGGAAATGATGATGTACTCAAATGTCTTGTTTTGTTCACAAACCAAATGATTGACCTTTAATGATTTATTTGTTATCCAGAGCAAAGAAATGAATAAAATGTTCACATTTAAGAAGCTTAAACAATCAGACATCTTGTTTTAATCATGAAAAAAGCAACAAACCGATTTTTCGATTATCAAAATAATTGCTGATTAATTTAGTAATCGATTAATCGTTTCAGCTCTACATCCTACTTTATCTTGAATAAAATAAGAACACAGACAGCAATTTGAAAGCAAAGTGGAGAAGATTTATTTTTTACAGCATTTTTCACATCATATTATATGATTAGAAATCACCAATCCAGCCAGCATGCTTTACTCGGCAGCCTCTTTTCCCTGAAAACGCAAAAAAACAAAAGTATGACTTTAAGCAGGTTAATTTCAAACACCTTCAACTTTCAGTGATTTCTCTACTACATTTTAGTCTTTGTTTATCACACAGAAATGTACCTTTCCAGAGTCACGGCTCTTGGCTCTCAGCTTGTTGACCTGGGATTCTGCGATGTCAGCACGCTCCTCAGCCTCTTCCAACTCATGCTGGATCTTCCTGCACTTGGACAGATGAACATTGGCCTGCTCCTCCTTTTGTACAATATAAAGTAATTGGTCAAGATAGGTGAGCAGAAATGCAAACAATGAAATGTTACATAATATGAAGTAAATGTGATGTACTTACAGCTTCCTCAGCCTGCCTCTTGTAGGCCTTCACCTTGAGCTGCAACTTATCAACCAGATCCTGCAGCCTGCTAACATTTTTCTTGTCCTCCTCAGTCTATCATAGAAAATACACAGATTATAATGTTAATGCATTGATATAATGCAAAGTAGGAAGTATAGTATTTGATTGATTTATGCTAAATCAACCATGACCATACCTGGTAGGTGAGCTCCTTCACTCTCCTCTCATATTTGCGAACACCCTTAACTGCATCAGCACCACGTCTCTGTTCACCCTCTACCTCTGCTTCCAGCTCACGCACCTTCGGAAAACCACATGACATGGATTTGGTTTAGAATCAGGGTGTTTTTTAAGCTTCATTATTTTTATTCATCTGAGCCAATTTCTTTCATGGTTGTCTTACCCTAGACTCGAGTTTCTGAAGCTGCTTCTTGCCACCCTTCATGGCCAGGTTCTCAGCCTCATCCAGACGATGCTGCAGGTCCTTAACAGCAACCTCCAGGTTCTTCTTCATCCTCTCCAGGTGAGCACTAGTATCCTGCTCCTTCTTCAGCTCCTCAGCCATCATTGCAGCCTAGATAATAGACCATTTAATTAGAAATGCCATGAATAAAACACAGTTTAGCTCAAGTAGGATACTTAAAAAATGTAAACATACATCAGTGATGGCTTTCTTAGCCTTCTCCTCTGCGTTCCTTGCTTCCTGAACAGTGTCATCCACTTCACCCTGGACCTGAACCAGGTCAGACTCAAGCTTCTTCTTGGTGTTCAGAAGGCTTGTGTTCTGAAAGATACAAAATACTTACTTAAGACATTGCATGCATATTGTCCATGTTATTTAAAAACTCTTTTATGAATGATTGAAGAAATTATTGCATTTTTTCACCTGAGAGTGCAGAAGTCCAACACGCTCACTGGCATCCACCAGCTCCTGTTCAGCAATCTTGCGACCCCTCTCTGTCTGTTCCAGAGCAGCTCTAAGTTCCTCAATTTCAGCCATCATGAGACCGTTCCTGCGGTCCACCATAGCAGCCTGTTCCTTGAGGTCTTCCTGGGCTCTGACGGCATCATCAAGGTGCAGTTGAGCATCCTTCAGCTGTGCCTGAACATTCCTGAGCTGCTTCTGTGACTCAGAAGCCTGGCGATTGGCATGGCTAAGCTGAATCTCCATCTCATTCAGGTCTCCCTCCATCTTCTTCTTGATTCTCAGGGCATCATTCCTGCTCCTGACCTCAGAATCCAGAGTGCTCTGCATGGAGTCAATCACCCTCTGGCTGTTCCTCTTGATCTGCTCCATCTCCTCATCTTTTTCTGCCAGCTTCCTGTCCACCTCACCCTTGATTTGGTTGAGCTCCAGCTGGACACGCAGGATCTTAGACTCTTCATGTTCCAGAGTTCCCTAGTCATAACAAAAAGAAACATTTTTTATCCTTGCCTCCAGGCCTAGTCTGCCATTAAAAAGTAATTTCCCATATTAAAAAAAACATACCTCAGCCTCCTCAAGAGCTGTCTGGATCTCAGACTTCTCAGTCTCCACCTGCTTCTTGGCCTTTTCCAGCTCATGGATGCTCTTACCAGTCTCACCAATCTGTTCAGTCAGATCCGAGATTTCCTCTGCAAAGACGTGTGTGTAAAATGTCATAAACCCAAATATGTGTGGACCACAGTCTAATTGCTAACACAATCAAATAGAAACCCACGTTGCAGGTTCTTGTTTTCACGCTTCATGGTCTCCAGCTGATCCAGAGCCTCCTCATAAGAGTTCCTCATTTTGAACAGCTCAGTGCCAAGAGAGCGAGCCTCCTTCTGAGCTCCTTCAAGCTCTGACTGACCCTCCTCATACTTCTGCTTCCACTCTGCCAAGACCTATTCAAATTTTACAGTTTTGTAGTAATCAGTATAGAGAAAAAAAATAACATTCCCTCCAAAAACATACTGTTGTGATTTTATGTTGAGGTTGCCTAATATAAACATTACCTTGTCGAAGTTCCTCTGCTTCTTGTCCAGGTTAGCAGCCAGTCCATTAGCTCTCTCCACATCAATCATGAGATCCTCCACCTCACTCTGGAGCCTCTGTTTGGTTTTCTCCAGAGAAGCACACTTGGAATTCACAGCCTCAATCTGTTCCTCAGCATCCTGAAGACGCTGAGCCAACTTTTTCCTATGAAAAAAATCAAAATGTATTTTCCAATGAAAAATTTTACATTTACCAATACCTAGGAACTTTTAAAACATCAGGAGGAAACATCTGGGCATGTTCTTGTTTGAGTAATACTCACTTGGCCTCCTCAAGCTCCTCAGTGCGCTGGATAGCATCAGTTTCATACTTAGTTCTCCACTGAGCCACCTCGCTGTTGGCCTTGGACATGCCACGCTGCAGCTCAGCCTTGGCCTCCTGTTCCTCCTCAAACTGTTCTCTTAGCAGATCACAGTCATGGCGAGCAGATTGCACTGCATGAGCAAGAGCATTCTTGGCCTGAAAGAAGAAATATAGATGAGTAAACAACATGTCTAAACCTAGCATAGGAATTTTAAGATGCTCTTAAAAATGTTTTTACCTTAACCTCCTCTTCAGTGTGTCTCTTCAACTCCTCAATCTGCTGAGTGAAGGCCTGTTTGCCTCTGGTCAGCTGGGAGACAAGGGCTTCCTTCTCCTCAAGTTGACGGCCGAACTCACCTTGAGAAAATGATCAAACATTTGTTTCAGTATTTGGTTTATATACAGAAGGTTGCTGTGTTTTTAGGTTAACTACATACCATTTTCTGTCAGGAGACGTGCTTTGTGTGCACTCAGGTCATTGATTTGACGGACATTTTCGTCATTCTTGGTCTTCAGTTCACTAAGTTGGTCCTCAAGTGTACGGCATATTTTTTCAAGATTTCCCTTGAGAGAAGACAAATAAAATATTACATTTTTGGTTGAGTTATATAATGTATCATACATAGTTAACTTATATTATAACACCTAAAGTATTGTCTACCTTTGCCTTGGCAACAGCCTCCATGTTGCTGGACAGGTCATCGATCTCCATCTTGTATTCACTCTTTTCCTTCTCAAGCTTCTGCTTGACACGCTGGAGGTTGTCGATCTGCTCTCCCAGCTCAGCCACGGTGTCAGCCTGCTTCTTACGAAGAGCAGCAGCAGTGGCTTCATGCTGCAGAGTGGCCTCCTCAAGGTCACGACGGAGCTTCTGGAACTCAGCCTCGCGCTTCTTGTTCATCTCAATCTGAGCTGCAGTGGCACCGCCGGCCTCCTCGAGCCTCTCACTGATCTCCTCAAGTTCCCTGGAGAGGTCAGCCCTCTGCTTCTCAACCTTGGCACGAGCAGCGCGCTCAGCCTCAATCTCTTCCTCCAGTTCTTCAATACGGGCCTTTTAAATATAAATATATTGGTCTTTAGTCACCATTCAAAGTTAAAAATATATAGTACTACTGTAATAAGTAGTGCAATATGTCTGTTACCTGAAGCTCCTTGATCTTCTTCTGGAGCTGAGCACCCATTGACTGCTCATCCTCAATCTTGCTAAGGAGTTGACTGGTTTCGAAGTCCTTCCTGTGAAATAAAAGTCCAAAGTAAGTTTGACCTGATATAGAAAATCTTTAGAATATGATTAATGTTCAAAGTAGTGATGGAAACCAAATTAGGTTACTTTTTAATTTTCTCCTCAGACTGCTGCTTGTCATTCTCAAGATCCATAATGGATTCCTGGGCCAGTTTGAGATCACCCTCAAGCTTTCTCTTGGCTCTCTCAAGGTCCATACGCAGCTTCTTCTCTTGCTCCAGAGAACCTTCAAGCTGCACATTGATATTAGTATTTAATGTCATGGTTCAAAAAGCGTTTTGTTTTGTAAACTTGAGTGATTTTGTAAACTTACATCATCGACTTGCTGCTCAAGCTTGGTCTTAGCCTTGGTCAGAGTGTTGACTTTGTCTTCCTCAGCCTGGAGGTCATCAAGAGTCTGCTGATGAGCCTCCTGAAGGGCTTTCTTCTCCTTGGTCAGCTTAGCAATGCTCTCATCCTGAGAGGCCATCTCCTCTGTCAGGTTCTTGACCTATGTTTTTAAAGCAAGATGTGGTTATTCATCAGTTGATGATTTTATTTGTATAGCGCCAAATCATAACACATCATACATTATCTCAAGGCACTGTGCATAGACAACATCATGGAGAGCAGACAAAACCCAAAAGTTCACACAATGAGCAAGCACTAGGCATCAGTGGAGAGAAAAAAACTGGAAGAAATCTGTGACAGAATCAGACTCAAAGATGTGCAGCCATCTGCCTCGACCGGTTGGGGTGAAAGGAAAAATGGGGGAGGAGAGGTGGGGGACAGCAAGGGGGAGAGAAAGCATAAGAGGGAGATGAGGTAGAGACAGAGGAAAGAGACCAGGAGCAGATACACAACAATTGTATCAAGTTATAAGTTTATACAGGACAGTGAGTGAGAGTTAGTGGTGGCATGTTTATAGACATACAATGTCATTTATACAAGCAGCAGCAGAGGTTGTTGATAAAAATGATACTGATATCGACTTTTAATTTTAGCTTAATAATAATAATAATAATAATAATAATAATAACAATAATAATAATAATAACGGTGATGATATTTAAGATAATACCTTGTTCTCTGTGGCATGTTTCTCCTTCTCCACTTTGGCCAAGGTCAGCTCCAGATCATCAATATCCTTCTTCAGCTCAGAGCATTCATCCTCCAGCTTTCTCTTCTTGCCAGTGAGCTCAGCATTCATTTCTTCTTCATCCTCCAATCTCTCAGTTGTTTCTTTGAGTTTTGCCTCAAGCTGAATCTTGCTCTTGATGAGTCCCTCACATCTTTCCTCCGCATCTGACAGATTCTCTGATTCCTATGTCATTGTAATAACATAAGAGTTTGAACGTCATTATTTGATCAACAAAACTTACAAACGTTACACCTGTTAAATGTGCACTTACGGATGCCACTTGCAGCTGCAGATCGTTCTTCTCCTGCAGAAGAGAAACCATCTTCTCCTCCAGCTCCTTCTTCTTGGCCAGGGCAGTAGCCAAGTCTGAGGTCATCTTTTCATAGTTCTCCTTCATCTGCTGAAGCTCCTTCTCAGTTTCAGCACTCTTCAGCAGAGGCTTGATCTTGTAGTAGACCTTCATCCATGGCCAGTGCTTGACATTCATGAATGAGCGGACGTTGTACTGGATGGTATAGATGGCTTCCCTGTGAACAATAAATAGTCGTTACAAAAATTGGTGTTGATGGTGGTGATTTTATACTATATCTCTGTGTACATAAGAGCTTATTTTCAACATGCCTCCTCTCCATCATCTTCACAAACTCCTTTCTCATGAGGTAAGCACGACAGAGAGCTTGAGTCATAGTGACAAGAGATGCCAGTTTTTCATCTCTCAGCTCCTCAAGAGTACCCAACAGACCAGCCTTGAAGAACACCTGAATAAACAGAAACAAATTATATTTAGGTACTCCAAGTGGTTCCAAGGCCTTGAGGAAAATCGGGTCATAGAAATTGCTTTGGAAAATCGTCAGTGAGATGGTCAACCAGGTAAGAATTTGTGAGGTACAACAATCGAGCAAATTAACTACCATGGTAACTGACTAAATTCAAGCATCACTTACAACCTCTGCTAAAATACAAGTCGGCTCCTTTACTTCCTGCCTATTGTAGTTAAGGGGAAACTTGGACTTTTTAAATTAACTAAAGGCAAAGATCAAAAACATTTACATTGTATTGTACAAGTTCTCTAAGTAGCAAGCCCTGAGAGATTAAAAATGGCCTAAAATGAAAATGGCGTTCATAGGGGCGTCGTGAGGGGACTAAAGTGCAGCACTGCTCCATCCCTCTGAGCACATACTCTGTATTCTGTAATTTGGTAATCTCTCCAGGAAGAGAATGTGTATATTGAAGTAAAACAATTAAGTCATGGTCTTACCTTTGTGTGTCCAAATCTGTACTGGTCATGATCAATATCAATTGAACCCAGCAGCTTTTCTGAAGCCTTCTTGTTGTCGATGAACTGGCCTTCAGGAATGACACTGGCATTCAGTACCTTGTACCTTTTTGAGAAAGAGTAAAAGGTCAGTGTTTCTGAACTTTGTGTAAAATACTGGGAAGTTTTTGAAAATTGTTTGGTGTCACCTCTGTTTGAAGTCACCGTAGAGGATTCTGCTGGGGAAACCTTTTCTGCAGATTCTGATACCTTCCAGTACACCGTTACACCTGAGCTGATGGATGACCAGGAAGTTCTCCATCAGACCTGTTGATTAGACACCATATTAAGCCATTCCGAAAACACACAGTCACACCCAGACACTCATAAAGTCATATGTCTGTACCTGGAGTCTTTGACTCATTGGGAATCAAGCAACGCACAAAGTGAGGATGGGTGCTCCTCAAGTTTGTCATCAGCTTGCCCAAGTTCTCCTGTAGATACATAATATTACAAATTGTCGTGAAATTTCACATGTGTATTAATTAAAAATCTAATTTGTAATGTTATTCATTAGTTCAACCTTACCCTAAACTGTGAAGACACAGTCTGCATAGAACCACCCTTCTTCTTGCCTCCCTTCTTGGTGTTATCTGTTTAACACACAAACCCATGATAGTTTTTCAAAAATGTACTATATGTTAAATCTTTTTTGCATGTTTTAATTCACTTGTGGGACATCATACCCTCAACAACGGGAGGATACAGGGCAGCCAGCAGTTTAACTGAAGACTTCTGGTACAGCTGCAGCACAGACTCGTTCAGTGGGTCCTTGTTCTTGTCCAGCCAGCCACCGATATTGTAATCCACAGTACCAGCATAGTGCACCAGGGAGAAGTGAGCCTCAGCCTTGCCCTTTGCAGGTTTGGGCTTCTCAAATGCTTTGTTTTTGCCCAGATGTTGATCATAGAGCTTGTTTTTGAAGGATGTGTCTGTTGCCTTGGGGAACATGCACTCCTCTTCAAGGATGGAGAAGATGCCCATGGGCTTGATGAAAATGCAGAGAGAAAGGTATTAAGTGAAGTAATTCTTTAGTCTTATATACAGTAGTATACAGTACAGTAGTAGTAGAATTGATGTATACCTTCTCAATCAGCTCAATACAGGCAGCCAAGTCCATGCCGAAGTCAATGAACTCCCAGATGATACCCTCCTTCTTGTACTCCTCTTGCTCCAGGACGAACATGTGGTGGTTGAAGAACTGTTGCAGTTTCTCATTGGTGAAGTTAATGCACAGCTGCTCCAGGGTGTTGAACTGCGAGAGAGCAAAATAATCAGCCTATCTCTTATGGGCACTAACAATGAAGCCGTTATGAAACAAATAAAGATGATGAGCTGCAGGGATTGAAGCTTACATCAAAGATTTCAAAACCAGCAATATCCAGGACACCAATGAAGTGGTTCCTTTGTTGCTTAGTGTCCAACATCTGGTTGATACGGATGACCATCCACAAGAACATCCTCTCATAGATAGACTTGGCCAGGGCAGTAACTGAGTTATTGACCTATAGAAAAAGAAATATATTTGTTTTGACTTAATCTGCGATAATTGTCGTTTTTGTCCACTTACTAGACTAAATAGAAGAGCAATAGTGGTACTCCTTTTGCAAGCATGATCTATTTATACTACAAATATACATTTGTTTGAAAAAAAATATCAGTATTTTTTGTATACCTGAGGTACAGTCTGTCCCTTGGTGACAAACTCATTTCCGACCTTCACTCTGGGATAGCACAGAGCCTTCAGCATGTCAGCAGAGTTCAGACCCAACAAGTAACCAACCTTGTCAGCATCTATAAAATGTTAGATCACTTAGAATTAATACAAGACTTGACAATGATTGTCCGTCATAGAAACCAATGTACCCAAGAACTTTACTTCTGTTGTTTACTTTAATATGACGGGAATATGATGAGAAGTACTCACCCTCTGTGCCATCTGGCTCAGCCTGCTCCTCACGCTGCTTCTGCTTGAACTTCATGTTACCATGGTGGATCACAGCACCGGTCAATTTGTAGATGCCCATTTTCTCCTCACCAGTGAAACCCAGGATATCAATAGCGTTCTGTGTTCAAAAGAAATTTCCAAAGATGTAACTACTCTTGACAAGGCATTCATAGAGTCATTTTAGATGCATGCAATATCATTACATGTTTAAAATAGTCATGTCACTCACATCAGTGGCTTCCAGCTCAACTTTGTCATCAATGCTGGCCACAGTGATCTGACCCATGCTGATCATGGGGAAGTCATAGGGGTTGGTTGTGATGAGTGCCATCTCTGGGGATCAAAAGTGGGTCAAAGTTACAATAGATAGAATAAACAATTTAAGTAAGTTTTAACATTGTGTATCAACAAATCTGCTCACCAATCAGCTCAGGCTTGTGGTTTGTCATCATCTGGTAGAAGATGTGGTAACCCCTTTCATCAGGAAGCTGGAATGTCACTCTTGACTTCTCCAGCAGATCTGCAAAAGTTGTTCATGAGTCACAACATGGCCAATTTTCAGTTCTACTCATCTGGACTTGCTATGAGGTTTGTTACTCACATGTCTCAATATCAGCACTAGCCAGTTTGCCGGTTGCACCAAAATGGATTCTGATGAATTTACCCTGTTTAGGACAGATGCATTGTGGTAAGTCTCTCTCCACATGAGCAGTACATAGAAACTATTTTTCTCTTGTGGAAATAAATTCATACTTACGAAACGAGAGGAGTTGTCATTCCTCACAGTTTTGGCATTACCATAAGCCTCCAGCAGAGGATTGGCTGCAATAATCTGATCCTCCAGTGACCCCTATAATCCAAGTTAAGAAATTGTGTTAGAAAAGGTTATTATAGACATATACTATATACTTCAATTTGTACTTTGTCTTTCATCAAGACATACCTGGATTTTGCCTGCTCCTTGGTCTTTTTTCTTGTCTCCTCCCACTGAGATTGTTGCGAAGTACTGGATGACACGCTTGGTGTTCACAGTCTTTCCAGCACCAGATTCTCCACTGGGTATGAACAGAGACTTGTAAGAATTTGAACACGGTATTTGATTCTATTGAGTAAATTAAATGTAAAACTTACGTGATCAAGACGGACTGGTTCTCCCTGTCTATTGAAATAGAAAGCAAATTAATTGAGCATGCATTTCTACAACAGGAATCCGATTCACTCTCAGACTTCACATGATGTTCAGGACATACCAGTAAGCATGAACTGATAAGCGTTGTCAGAGACGGAGAAGATGTGGGGTGGAGCCTCCATGCGCTTCTTGCCTCTGTAGGCACTGACAACTTCAGAGTCATACACTGGGAGCCACTTGTAGGGGTTCACAGTTGCGCAGAACAACCCA
Source organism: Solea senegalensis (assembly GCF_019176455.1). Lineage (NCBI taxonomy): Eukaryota > Metazoa > Chordata > Actinopteri > Pleuronectiformes > Soleidae > Solea > Solea senegalensis. The sequence continues at coordinate 2,696,970 of NC_058030.1, forward strand.
GAGTAGGTCTGAAAAGGATCATAAACAGACAATATAACATGTAACTTAATGTATAGTTGTGAAAGTCATCACGGGTGTTCGGAGAGACTGTCTTACGTAGATCATCCATGCTGCATAACGCTCTTTGAGGTTATACAGGACAGTAGCTTCATTGAGATGGGTCATCATGGCCATGTCCTCCATTTTGTCATACTTGGGAGGGTTCATTGGATGGACATCCTCCTCTTTAACTACCCTCTCCTACAACAGGACATGTTACAGTGAGAACTGGTCACATTTACTTTTTAGTGAAGTCTGTTTAATGATACAAACCTCCTGAGTGTCCAGGAGTTTGACAGTGACTTTGCCACCATCTTTCTTGAGGATTGTTGCCTTCAGGTACAGCTCTTTGGGATCAGCTGCATAGCAGGCAGTCTTGGCATCAAAAGGTCTGGTTTGAGCCTCAATTCTCTCCTTCTCTGGCTTCCGGAGGTAAATGGCAGCTTTGCCATAAACGGCCATCTCAGCGTCGGTACTCATGGTGGCGGTTTAGGTCTGTGAGAAAATTACAAACAAGAATAATCTTTTGTATCTTTGTTAAAGCCACAATATTCAGCTCATGTAAGTTATCCAAGCAAAATCCAAGCAGTTCAACAGCTTGATATATTTCAATTCACGTGGTATCTATTCATTATCACAAGTTACTTAACTGTGGTTATTTGCATTTGTTTGAACAAATCTGGATGAACACGTTTTTAAGTGAAACAAATGTTCAATTAGGATACATTAAAAGTAGTGCAGATACAATAAAAAAAATACTTCAATTATATAATTAAAAAAGAGGCTCTTACCTGACAATCCTTCACCAAAAGTCTTAAATTCCACAGTCCTGTTAAAATATTAGTTAGTGAGATTTAGTTTTAAAATTAGATTTGTTTAAACCATATTGAATACATTTAAATGCTCCTGAGCAGAGAGAGGATAAGCCTACCCCAAGCAGAAGTCTTCCAGTTCTGTCCACCACACACTCTCATGTCCCGTAGGACCTCTTATATTGTGCCAGACGTGCTTACACAGCAAAAGTTAAAAATGGGATGTCTGCCAAATAGGGTGGGAATAATAATAGTTTGAGTGGATATATACATTTAAACGTAGTCCTTAAACACTATGTGCTCCTTCATGTCCCCTAATTTTGTTGTTCATTTCAGTGCCTTTATTTTATTTATTTACATTTTAGAACTTTTTGTAAAATTGTCAAATTAAAATTTATTTGCCATCTCATTCAAAGGGGATGTCAGTATAATAAATACAAACAGGCATAGGTGCACAAGATGCTGTTATATTTTTAATACGACTTACATTTGTGTGGCATTAATTCCTGGAAAGCTTTTCCTATGATTGTGTTTCAGTGGCTGCTTTGGATGTGAGTCACACTTTGTCAACACTGAATATTATTCGGCTGTTCTTTTTCATTAGTGTTATTATTTGCCTGCGTGCAAATTAAGGAATAGATTTGTACTTACATTTTGATAAATACCGCTGTCTGCACAGGGTCACATTTCACTCAGGTTTTATGAGTGTAACTACAACCCTAGGGGCTTCATTTCTATTTTCTGCGTTTTTATGAGGCAAGCTCACCTTCAGTGGAGTGTGACTATCTTGGTTGAAACACAGCCCAGTTAAAAACTAAATAATTAATCATTATTATTCTTGTTTGATCACATACTTTTGAAATATTTTTCTTGACTTAATTTAGCGTTTGATGCTTCCATTCCAACAATTTCAAAATATATTCTCCTCATGGGACAATTATTTCAATGTATGACTGATATGTTTCAGCAGCATTTAACCAACTTAGGCTGTGTCATTAATTACTTGTACTATTTTTTATTTAATTGAATAATGCTGTGGCAGCCAGGGCCAAATGGTTAAACTGTAAATAGTCATAATAATCAGTTGACGATAGGAAATCACGTATCTGCCTAAAATAGTCAACCCAGTACATCAAGGTGCAGGAATGCTTCAAAAAATGTGTGCACGTATTTGGACCTTGTGTTATTATAAGATCACTACTGGAATCCATTGTTGGTGCCAACAGTTGTTGTCGCCCTCTAACAGATGGTCTTAGAGCAGTGGAGTGTGACACACAGGTCATACTGGTTATTTTCTATAGCTAATTCTTTTACTCTCAGTAACTGATGCTGCTGAAGTATTCCTTTGAAGAATACAGAGTTTGTCTCTAAAAACTATTTGTACATGAAATATCATGATAATAAAAATGAAAGTCAACATGTGTTGAGAATTATCAGAGAACATTAAATAGGTAAATAAATAAACAAATACATTAATGGAGTGAGTTTTTCTCAGTTTTATTTTCAAAAAATAACATGGGGCAGGTGTATAAACACACTAAAAGTCTTCTTCGTCATCTTCTCCCTCTTTTGGCTTCTCCATTTAAGGTGGATCATTTTCCTTCATCTTGTCCTATCCCTGTGTTCTCTTCTGTTACACCAACTGTCCTCATGTCCTCATTCACAGCATCCATGAACCTTCCTTGTGATCTTCCTTTTCCTCCTGCCCAGCAGCTCCATCTTCAACATCCTTTGTCCAATATAATCACTATCCCACCTCTGCATGTGACTAAACCATCTTAACCTTGACTCTCTTACTTTATCTCCAAACCACTCAATCAACCCTCGAATATGGTCATTTCTAAATCCTGTCCATCTTAATTGCCCCCAACGATAATTTTAGCATCCTCAGCTCTGACACCTCCAGCTCTGCCTCTTGTATTTTAGACAGTGACACTGTCTCTGTACACCATAGCCAAGTCAAATAGATATCTGAAGTAATTTGTTCCATCAGCTGTGTGTTCTTAAAACAAGTTGTAGCTGCTATTAGGTCACATGGCTCATTGAACACTACCATGATGAAATCCTATACATTTATGTTTTATACATTTATGTACTCCATGTATTGTGCATTTTGTATGATGTGTGAATTTTGTTGCAAACAAATTGCCTTTTGGGGACAAGAAATATTTTTGAATCCATTCCAATGCAAAATATCATGCCAGCAGTATTGTATTCTCACTTGTCCTTTAAGGGCCATGGGGCTGGAGCCAATCCCAGGCAGGGTACATCCTATACAGGATTCCAGCCTATCACAGGGCAAACATACAACGACAAACAACCAATCACACTCACATTCATATTTGCAGTTATTTTAGAGTCTCCAGAGAAGTTAACATGGCGTTGGTCAAACCGGGATTTGAATCAAAGACCTTAGTGTGGCATGATTATGTTTTGTTACCTTAAATCATCTTTATGGGCTTCATGTCCCGAAGAGTACAGTGTTACTGTTTGGTTGGAAGAAATCCCAGTTAAACATTGATAATTTTAGTTATTCTAATTTGACCTTCTTTTTCTTTTTAATAATCATTCTAAACATATTGTAGAAGGTTGTCTGCATGTGTCAGGAAGACTCATTAATGAACACAACATGCAATGAGAACACAATGAGATCAGAAAAACACAGACATCATTTTTGGATGAAAAAATATTTTATTGTTGAATGTTTCACGTCATATTATATGAGTTGAATCATCTCCCAACTGTAGTGCTCTATTCAGCGTCTTTCTGCATCCAGACAAAAAAAAGAAAGGTACAATTAATTTAAAGAAACTAAGTAAAAGATGAGAATGATCATGACCCATGTCTCCTACACAATCAAGTAACTAGGCTTTTGATTGGACATTTGTTCCAGCTTTTATGTGTATTCATATTTACCTTGCCAGAGTCACGGCTCTTGGCTCTCAGCTTGTTGACCTGGGATTCTGCAATATCAGCGCGCTCCTCAGCCTCCTCCAGCTCATGCTGGATCTTCCTGCTCTTGGCCAGGTGAACATTGGACTGTTCCTCCTGTAATACAGCACATAATAAGACAATAATGATCAGATGTATATTAAATATGATATAACATAAAGTTTGTCTTTTAAATAAATATTATGTACTTACAGCTTCCTCAGCCTGCCTCTTGTAGGCCTTAACCTTGAGCTGCAGCTTGTCAACCAGGTCCTGCAGCCTGGCAACGTTCTTCTTGTCCTCCTCAGTCTATAGTAGTGAGTACATAGATTTTCGTGTGCAAATACTTAAATCGCAAGTATAATATTAGATTGATTTATCTTAAATGTTGAAATGACCATACCTGGTAGGTGAGCTCCTTCACTCTCCTCTCATATTTGCGAACACCCTTAACTGCATCAGCACCACGTCTCTGCTCACCCTCTACCTCTGCTTCCAGCTCACGCACCTTCAGAAAACCACATAACATGGACAAGGTTTAGAATCAGGGTGTTTTTTTAAGCTTCATTACCTTTATTTATCTGTGTCAATTTCTTTCATGGCTGTCTTACCCTAGACTCGAGTTTCTGAAGCTGCTTCTTGCCACCCTTCATGGCCAGGTTCTCAGCCTCATCCAGACGATGCTGCAGGTCCTTAACAGCAACCTCCAGGTTCTTCTTCATCCTCTCCAGGTGAGCACTAGTATCCTGCTCCTTCTTCAGCTCCTCAGCCATCATTGCAGCCTAGACAATAGACCATTTATTTAGAAATGCCATGAATAAAACACAGTTTAGCTGGAGTAGAATACATGAAAAATGTAAACATACATCAGTGATGGCCTTCTTAGCCTTCTCCTCTGCGTTCCTTGCTTCCTGAACAGTGTCATCCACTTCACCCTGAACCTGAACCAGGTCAGACTCAAGCTTCTTCTTGGTGTTCAGAAGGCTTGTGTTCTGAAAGATACAAAATACTTACTTAAAACATTGCATGCATATTGTCCATGTTATTTAAAAACTCTTTTATGAATGATTGAAGAAATTATTGCATTTTTTCACCTGAGAGTGCAGAAGTCCAACACGCTCACTGGCATCCACCAGCTCCTGTTCAGCAACCTTGCGACCCCTCTCTGTCTGTTCCAGAGCAGCTCTAAGTTCCTCAATTTCAGCCATCATGAGACTGTTCCTGCGGTCCACCATAGCAGCCTGTTCCTTCAGGTCTTCCTGGGCTCTGACGGCATCATCAAGGTGCAGTTGAGCATCCTTCAGCTGTGCCTGAACATTCCTGAGCTGCTTCTGTGACTCAGAAGCCTGGCGATTGGCATGGCTGAGCTGAATCTCCATCTCATTCAGGTCTCCCTCCATCTTCTTCTTGATTCTCAGGGCATCATTCCTGCTCCTGACCTCAGAATCCAGAGTGCTCTGCATGGAGTCAATCACCCTCTGGCTGTTCCTCTTGATCTGCTCCATCTCCTCATCTTTTTCTGCCAGCTTCCTGTCCACCTCACCCTTGATTTGGTTGAGCTCCAGCTGGACGCGCAGGATCTTAGACTCTTCATGTTCCAGAGTTCCCTAGTGATAACAAAAAGAAACATTTTCATCCTTGCCTCCAGGCCTAGTCTGCCATTAAAAAGTAATTTCCCATATTAAAAAAAACATACCTCAGCCTCCTCAAGAGCTGTCTGGATCTCAGACTTCTCAGTCTCCACCTGCTTCTTGGCCTTCTCCAGCTCATGGATGCTCTTACCAGTCTCACCAATCTGTTCAGTCAGATCTGAGATCTCCTCTGCAAAGACATGTGTGTGTAAAATGTCATAAACCCAAATATGTGTGGACCACAGTCTAATTGCTAACACAATCAAATAGAAACCCACGTTGCAGGTTCTTGTTTTCACGCTTCATGGTCTCCAGCTGATCCAGAGCCTCCTCATAAGAGTTCTTCATCTTGAACAGCTCAGTGCCAAGAGAACGAGCCTCCTTCTGAGCTCCTTCAAGCTCTGACTGACCCTCCTCATACTTCTGCTTCCACTCTGCCAAGACCTATTCAAATTTTACAGTTTTGTAGTAATCAGTATAGAGGAAAAAAAATAACATTCCCTCCAAAAACATACTGTTGTGATTTTATGTTGAGGTTGCCTAATATAAACATTACCTTGTCGAAGTTCCTCTGCTTCTTGTCCAGGTTAGCAGCCAGTCCATTAGCTCTCTCCACATCAATCATGAGATCCTCCACCTCACTCTGGAGCCTCTGTTTGGTTTTCTCCAGAGAAGCACACTTGGAATTCACAGCCTCAATCTGTTCCTCAGCATCCTGAAGACGCTGAGCCAACTTTTTCCTATGAAAACAATCAAAATGTATTTTCCAATGAAAAACCTTACATTTACCAATACCTAGGAACTTTTAAAACATCAGGAGGAAACATCTGGGCATGTTCTTGTTTGAGTAATACTCACTTGGCCTCCTCAAGCTCCTCAGTGCGCTGGATAGCATCAGTTTCATACTTAGTTCTCCACTGAGCCACCTCGCTGTTGGCCTTGGACATGCCACGCTGCAGCTCAGCCTTGGCCTCCTGTTCCTCCTCAAACTGTTCTCTCAGCAGATCACAGTCATGGCGAGCAGATTGCACTGCATGAGCAAGAGCATTCTTGGCCTGAAAGAAGAAATATAGATGAGTAAACAACATGTCTAAACCTAGCATAGGAATTTTAAGATGCTCTTAAAAATGTTTTTACCTTAACCTCCTCTTCAGTGTGTCTCTTCAACTCCTCAATCTGCTGAGTGAAGGCCTGTTTGCCTCTGGTCAGCTGGGAGACAAGGGCTTCCTTCTCCTCAATTTGACGGCCAAACTCACCTTGAGAAAATGATCAAACATTTGTTTCAGTATTTGGTTTATATCCAGAAAGTTACTGTGTTTTTAGGTTAACTACATACCATTTTCTGTCAGGAGACGTGCTTTGTGTGCACTCAGGTCATTGATTTGACGGACATTTTCGTCATTCTTGGTCTTCAGTTCACTAAGTTGGTCCTCAAGTGTACGGCACATTTTTTCAAGATTTCCCTTGAGAGAAGACAAAGAAAATATTAAATTTTTGGTTGTTATATAATGTATCATACATAGTTAACTTATATTATAACACCTAAAGTGTTGTCTACCTTTGCCTTGGCAACAGCCTCCATGTTGCTGGACAGGTCATCAATCTCCATCTTGTATTCACTCTTTTCCTTCTCAAGCTTCTGCTTGACACGCTGGAGGTTGTCGATCTGCTCTCCCAGCTCAGCCACGGTGTCAGCCTGCTTCTTACGAAGAGCAGCAGCAGTGGCTTCATGCTGCAGAGTGGCCTCCTCAAGGTCACGACGGAGCTTCTGGAACTCAGCCTCGCGCTTCTTGTTCATCTCAATCTGAGCTGCAGTGGCACCGCCGGCCTCCTCGAGCCTCTCACTGATCTCCTCAAGTTCCCTGGAGAGGTCAGCCCTCTGCTTCTCAACCTTGGCACGAGCAGCGCGCTCAGCCTCAATCTCTTCCTCCAGTTCCTCAATACGGGCCTTTTAAATATAAATATATTGGTCTTTAGTCAACATTCAAAGTTAAAACAGTACATTCTAAAAATACATAGTACAACTGTAATAAGTAGTGCAATATGTCTGTTACCTGAAGCTCCTTGATCTTCTTCTGGAGCTGAGCACCCATTGACTGCTCATCCTCAATCTTGCTAAGGAGTTGACTGGTTTCGAAGTCCTTCCTGTGAAATAAAAGTCCAAAGTAAGTTTGACCTGATATAGAAAATCTTTAGAATATGATAAATGTTCAAAGTAGTGATGGAAACCAAATTAGGTTACTTTTTAATTTTCTCCTCAGACTGCTGCTTGTCATTCTCAAGATCCATAATGGATTCCTGGGCCAGTTTGAGATCACCCTCAAGCTTTCTCTTGGCTCTCTCAAGGTCCATACGCAGCTTCTTCTCTTGCTCCAGAGAACCTTCAAGCTGCACATTGATATCAGTATTTAATGTCATGGTTCAAAAAGCGTTTTGTTTTGTAAAATTGAGTGATTTTGTAAACTTACATCATCGACTTGCTGCTCAAGCTTGGTCTTAGCCTTGGTCAGAGTGTTGACTTTGTCTTCCTCAGCCTGGAGGTCATCAAGAGTCTGCTGATGAGCCTCCTGAAGGGCTTTCTTCTCCTTGGTCAGCTTAGCAATGCTCTCATCCTGAGAGGCCATCTCCTCTGTCAGGTTCTTGACCTATGTTTTTAAATCAAGATTTGGTTTTTAATCAGTTGATGATCATACTTTTACTTGACACGCACAAAATATTAAAATTTAAAAACCTTGTTCTCTGTGGCATGTTTCTCCTTCTCCACTTTTGCCAAGGTCAGCTCCAGATCATCAATATCCTTCTTCAGCTCAGAGCATTCATCCTCCAGCTTTCTCTTCTTGCCAGTGAGCTCAGCATTGATTTCTTCTTCATCCTCCAGTCTCTCAGTTGTTTCTTTGAGTTTTGCCTCAAGCTGAATCTTGCTCTTGATGAGTCCCTCACATCTTTCCTCAGCATCTGACAGATTCTCTGTTTCCTATGTCATTGTAATAACATAAGCATTAACACATCAATGTTTGATCAATTAAATTTAAGTTTGTTAAATGTGCACTTACGGATGCCACTTGCAGCTGCAGATCATTCTTCTCCTGCAGAAGAGAAACCATCTTCTCCTCCAGGTCCTTCTTCTTGGCCAGGGCAGTAGCCAGGTTTGAGGCCATCTTTTCATAGTTCTCCTTCATCTCCTGAAGCTCCTTTTCAGTCTCAGCGCTCTTCAACAGAGGCTTGATCTTGTAGTAGACCTTCATCCATGGCCAGTGCTTGACATTCATGAATGAGCGGACGTTGTACTGGATGGTATAGATGGCTTCCCTGTGAACAATAAATAGTTGTTATAAAAATTGTTGTTGCTGCTGATTTTACACTATTTCTCTGAACATAAGAAATTGTTTTCAACATGCCTCCTTTCCATCATCTTCACAAACTCCTTTCTCATGACATATCCACGACAGAGGGCTTGAGTCATGGTGACCAGAGATGCCAGTTTTTCATCTCTCATCTCCTCAAGGGTACCCAGCAGACCGGCCTTGAAGAACACCTGAATAAACAGAAACAATGATTCTTAGGTACTCCAAATGGTCTTGAGGCAATTTGAACTGAAAATTGCCATCTAATGACTGCTCTGGGCGTTGGTTATCATCATGATAATTATGACCATGTAAGAATCTGTGAGGTACAACCAACATACTGTACAGCCAAGCAAAGAGAACAGGACGAATTAGCCACTTTGGAAATTATATTGAAGTAAAACAATTAAGTCATGTTCTTACCTTTGTGTGTCCAAATCTGTACTGGTCATGATCAACATCAATTGAACCCAGAAGCTTTTCTGAGGCCTTCTTGTTGTCAATGAACTGGCCTTCAGGAATGACACTGGCATTCAGTACCTTGTACCTTTTTGAGAAAGATTAAAAGGTCAGTGTTTCTGAACTTTGTGTAAAACACTGGAAAGTTTTTAAAAAGTGTTTGGTGTCACCTCTGTTTGAAGTCACCATAGAGGATTCTGCTGGGGAAACCTTTTCTGCAGATTCTGATACCTTCCAGTACACCGTTACACCTGAGCTGGTGGATGACCAGGAAGTTCTCCATCAGACCTGTTGATTAGACACCATATTAAGCCATCCCTAAAACACACAGTCACACCCAGACACTCAAAAAGTCATATGTCTGTACCTGGAGTCTTTGACTCATTGGGAATCAAGCAGCGCACAAAGTGAGGATGGGTGCTCCTCAAGTTTGTCATCAGCTTGCCCAAGTTCTCCTGTAGATACATAATATTACAAATTGTTGTTAAATTTCACATGTGTATTAATTAAAAATCTAATTCGTAATGTTATTCATTAGTTCAACCTTACCCTAAACTGTGAAGACACAGTCTGCATAGAACCACCCTTCTTCTTGCCTCCCTTCTTGGTGGTATCTGTTTAACACACAAACCCATGATAGTTTTTCAAAAATGTACTATATATTAAATCTTTTTTGCATGTTTTAATTCACTTGTGGGACATCATACCCTCAACAACGGGAGGATACAGGGCAGCCAGCAGTTTAACTGAAGACTTCTGGTACAGCTGCAGCACAGAATCGTTCAGTGGGTCCTTGTTCTTGTCCAGCCAGCCACCGACATTGTAATCCACAGTACCAGCATAGTGCACCAGGGAGAAGTGAGCCTCAGCCTTGCCCTTTGCAGGTTTGGGCTTCTCAAATGCTTTGTTTTTGCCCAGATGTTGATCATAGAGCTTGTTTTTGAAGGATGTGTCTGTTGCCTTGGGGAACATGCACTCCTCTTCAAGGATGGAGAAGATGCCCATGGGCTTGATGAAAGTGCAGAGAGAAAAGTATTAAGTGACGTAATTCTTTAGTCTTATATACAGTATCATCACAGGATTGATGTATACCTTCTCAATCAGCTCAATACAGGCAGCCAAGTCCATGCCGAAGTCAATGAACTCCCAGATGATACCCTCCTTCTTGTACTCCTCTTGCTCCAGGACGAACATGTGGTGGTTGAAGAACTGTTGCAGTTTCTCATTGGTGAAGTTAATGCACAGCTGCTCCAGGGTGTTGAACTGTGAGAGAGCAAAATAATCAGCCTATCTCTTATGGGCACTAACAATGAAGCCGTTATGAAACAAATAAAGATGATGAGCTGCAGGGATTGAAGCTTACATCAAAGATTTCAAAACCAGCAATATCCAGGACACCAATGAAGTGGTTCCTTTGTTGCTTAGTGTCCAACATCTGGTTGATACGGATGACCATCCACAAGAACATCCTCTCATAGATAGACTTGGCCAGGGCAGTAACTGAGTTATTGACCTATAGAAAAAGAAATATATTTGTTTTGACTTAATCTGCAATAATTGTCATTTTTGTCCACTTACTAGACTAAATAGAAGAGCAATAGTGATAATCCTTTTGCAAGCGTGATCTATTTATACTACAAATATACATTTTGAAAAAAAAAAGTCTGAAAAAATGTAGCAGTATTTTTTGTATACCTGAGGTACAGTCTGTCCCTTGGTGACAAACTCATTTCCGACCTTTACTCTGGGATAGCACAGAGCCTTCAGCATGTCAGCAGAGTTCAGACCCAACAAGTAAGCAACTTTGTCAGCATCTATAAATTGTTAGATTACTGAGAATTAATACAAGAATTGACAATGACTCTCTGTCATGATGTCACAGAAACCAGTGTACCCAAGAACTTTACTCCTGTTGTTTTCTTTTATATGACATGAATATGATGAGAAGTACTCACCCTCTGTGCCATCGGGCTCAGCCTGCTCCTCACGCTGTTTCTGCTTGAACTTCACGTTGCCATGGTGCATCACAGCACCGGTCAGTTTGTAGATGCCCATCTTCTCCTCACCAGTGAAACCGAGGATATCGATAGCGTTCTGTGTTCAAAATACATTTTCAAAAGTGTTAACACCTTCAATTTGCATTGAGAACAAGAAATGCATAGAAAACATTTAACCAATTCAAATATTAGAAGAACTTACATCTGTGGCTTCCAGCTCAACTTTGTCATCAATGCTGGCCACAGTGATCTGACCCATGCTGATCATGGGGAAGTCATAGGGGTTGGTTGTGATGAGTGCCATCTCTGGGGATCAAAAATGGGTCAAAGTTACAATAGAGAGAACAAACAGTTGAAGTGAGTTTTAAAATTGTACATCAACAAATCTGCTCACCAATCAGCTCAGGCTTGTGGTTTGTCATCATCTGGTAGAAGATGTGGTAGCCTCTCTCATCGGGAAGCTGGAATGTCACTCTTGACTTCTCCAGCAGATCTGCAAAAGTTGTTCATGAGTCACAACATGGCCAATTTTCAGTTCTACTCATCTGGACTTGCTATGAGGTTTGTTACTCACATGTCTCAATATCAGCACTAGCCAGTTTGCCGGTTGCACCAAAATGGATTCTGATGAATTTACCCTGTTTAGGACAGATGCATTGTGGTAAGTCTCTCTCCACATGAGCAGTACATAGAAACTATTTTTCTCTTGTGGAAATAAATTCATACTTACGAAACGAGAGGAGTTGTCATTCCTCACAGTTTTGGCATTACCATAAGCCTCCAGCAGAGGATTGGCTGCAATAATCTGATCCTCCAGTGACCCCTATAATCCAAGTTAAGAAATTGTGTTAGAAAATGTCTGTAACTACAGATATATACTTGTATTTGTACTCTGTTTTCTCATCATGACAAACCTGCATTTTGCCTGGTCCGTCTTTCTTCTTGTCTCCTCCCACTGAGATTGTTGCGAAGTACTGGATGACACGCTTGGTGTTCACAGTCTTTCCAGCACCAGATTCTCCACTGGGTATGAACAGAGACTTATAAGAATTTCAACACAACATTTGATTCTATTGAAATAAAGTAAATTAAATGTAAAACCTACGTGATCAAGACGGACTGGTTCTCCCTGTCTATTGAAATAGAAAGCAAATTAATTGAGCATGCATTTCTACAACATGAATCCGATTCACTCTCAGACTTCACATGATGTTCAGGACATACCAGTAAGCATGAACTGATAAGCGTTGTCAGAGACGGAGAAGATGTGGGGTGGAGCCTCCATGCGCTTCTTGCCTCTGTAGGCACTGACAACTTCAGAGTCATACACTGGGAGCCACTTGTAGGGGTTCACAGTTGCGCAGAACAACCCAGAGTAGGTCTGAAAAGGATCATAAACATACAATATAACATGTAACTTAATGTATAGTTGTGAAAGTCATCACGGGTGTTCGGAGAGACTGTCTTACGTAGATCATCCATGCTGCATAACGCTCTTTGAGGTTATACAGGACAGTAGCTTCATTGAGATGGGTCATCATGGCCATGTCCTCCATTTTGTCATACTTGGGAGGGTTCATTGGATGGACATCCTCCTCTTTAACTACCCTCTCCTACAACAGGACATGTTACAGTGAGAACTGGTCACATTTACTTTTTAGTGAAGTCTGTTTAATGATACAAACCTCCTGAGTGTCCAGGAGTTTGACAGTGACTTTGCCACCATCTTTCTTGACGATTGTTGCCTTCAGGTACAGCTCTTTGGGATCAGCTGCATAGCAGGCAGTCTTGGCATCAAAAGGTCTGGTTTGAGCCTCAATTCTCTCCTTCTCTGGCTTCCGGAGGTAAATGGCAGCTTTGCCATAAATGGCCATCTCAGCGTCGGTACTCATGGTGGCGGTTTAGGTCTGTGTAACAAGTCAAACAGAAATCTTTAAGTGATGTCTGTGAGAAAATGACATTAAGATTAATATTTTTTATGTGTTTCAAAGCCCTGGTCTTCAGCTTATGTAAGTGAACTAACAGAATTCAAACTAGTTCTACACTCTCATACATCTCTGTTGAAGTGATCCTATGCCTAGTAAATGTTGGTTCTAAATTGACATGCCTTGTCAAAACTGAGTGAGCAAAAACCAGAGCAAGTCAAATGTCTTTTTTAGTTCACATAATACCAGTAAAAGTAAATACAATGTTGCTCATACCTGACCCTCTCCGTCTGAAGAATATTTTTTCCACAATACTGTTGAACACATGCAACACATTATTAGTTACTGATGAAAGTTTTGAATCAAAGATTTGATCAACACATATATTTTTGATTAATTAATGATTATTATAAACATTTTCAGTTAGCAAAAGGCTGAATGCAGACACAGATTAAACCTACCACAAGCAGGAGTCTTCAAGGGTCCACTACCACACACTATTCCACTCTGTTAGGGCTCCTTATATTCAATCATGAGTGCACATGCAGCAAAAGTTAAATAGAGGACATCTGCCAAATGTGGTCTAGGTAATGCTTGGATCACATCCATGTGTAGTTAGAGTTTCTACATCTTAAGTATTAGATATCAAAGACCAATGCCTTTCACTGTGTCCCAGTGGCTGCCTTAGCTGAGATTAACACTGTATCAACATTGAATGCCTTTGAAGAGCATTTATCAGTTATGATATGATTTAATGCTAATACACACATTTGTCTCTATGGGTTTTATCGTGGCTTAATTTTTACTCATGCTTTACACTTTGCAACAATCCCAATGTTTTTAGCGTTAGTTTGTGGCTTTTTTTTTTTTTACATCTTTCACTTAAATGTATTACACTTTTCGTGATTATTTATAATGTCATATTTTTCTTTTATATTCTTGATCTATTTATAGCTTACATTCAAAGTTGCCAGTGAAATCTGTTACTGTTGTCATGAATCTACAGCTGTTGTCCTCTGTGAATGAGTGAGATTTAAAAGATGCTGCACATTACATTACAAACAAGAGCTAGAAATAAGAAAGTGCTTTAAGTATGCCAAACTGTACAGTGCTACTCATAAGTGCGATGTACAGTGCTTTTTTTGTGTGCACAGTATTATCTACCAAACTCAAGGTTCTTCTTACTCAAAAATAATAATGGTCTCCATTTAAAAGATACATAATGAGAGTATTTTTTATTTGAAGAGGTATATGGTGAAGAAAATATTTGAGCAAATGAACTGTGTCCGTCACAGTTACCAGCTGTCACCGTCCCAGCTGCTCAGACATGTTGTTCCCTGTGCCAGACTATTTCAGAGAATCCCTTAGACTGTCAGTATCTGCTACCCACTGACTGCACTCTTAGTGGGGTATATTTATTTGTGTCTTTTCCACTAGTATCTCTTTTTAATGTAATTTTCTTCCTGTAAATGTGTAAAAGACATACAAATCAGTATATGTAATTTATTTCAACTACTAGTTCAACTATTAATTTAAAAAATATGTGTGTATATATGTATACATATATATACACACATCTATATATAAAAATAGTCTTAACTTTAAACAGTTTGATTATCTTATGTATCACTGAGAGAAGATTTGGTCAGACAGTTATATGAATACCTAGTTATGTTCATGGTAGAACATATATTTACTCATAAAAATGTTTAGTGAATTAAAAAATTATGCTTTTATAAACATCATTCAATATAACAGTCCACAGTCTTTGAATTATTGTTGGATGAAGCAAAATAGTGAGAGTATGGCCCCACAAATATAAAGTTAACTGGTCTTCTACCAGCGTAAACATACTGTACTGGAATCCTTGCATTGAATGTGTTTCGCTTACAAAGCAAAAGTTAAAAAGGGACTCGAGCCAAACATGGTTTGGAAGACAGCTGTTGGTCACACGAGTTTCACATTCCTTGGTGGTTCATCCTACTTATGTTTCATGTTTCCACCGGTTAAAGCAGATCTTGAATTTGTGATAATCCACACTTAAAATAGGCAACATTAATTGGAGGTCTTTTGTAGGATTAGGGTTGATTACAATTTTTTATTTGACAAATGTATTGCAAACATTAATTTAGATGGTTACCCTTCAGTGAATACAGATTTTGATGTAAATAGTCAATAGTCATTTGTGCAATGCTGAAAACTAAAATAAACAATTATGGTAATAAACAAGAAATAATTATTTTATATATACTGTATATATGTGTAAACATATTTTAATTGTGATTAAATGAAAGAGATATGCCTGTGGCATTCACACTGCTATGTCAAGCTATTCACACTTTAACTGACTCTGCCGACATAGCATAGCAGTCCATTTTTGGCTCACACACACCAGTGGTCTCTCAAGGTCACTGCACTGAAATTGCAAATACTGTAAATTTCCACAGTGCAGTCTATCATGTGACAAAGTCATTTACTTTCAAGGAGTGTTTTAAAAAAAAGAAGTGTACCCAACAATCACTTGCATCAAATTCTTTGAGTGCCCAGATTTGTTTTGTTTTTTTATCCAGTCAGACACAGTTGAGACTTTTGCTAATTTTTCACGAGATACGGTACAATTTGATAGTACACAATAATACTATAATTATAATAATATGCTCCCTGCTTTCAAAGAAAAACATTCCTCAAATGTATTTTTGGATTAGTTACTTTTCTATTTTTAAATTCTTTCATTGCCATTTTTTAGGTTATACATATTGAAATGATAATTCAGGGGAAAAAAGAGATGAACAGCATAGGAATTTAAAAGCAACACTTAAAGCTTTATTGTGTCAGCATTATGTCATATTATATGATTCATACATAGCAAAGCTCTGTGCTTTACTCAGCTGCTTCTTTCCCCTGTAAAACAAATACATGGTTTATTAGTTAGAATTTTTAAGCTTTAGTTGTACATGGATCAAATTTTATAGTGTTTGAGCCGAGTAGGATGTAGATTATATAGAAAATAATAATGTCACCCCAATAAAATAAAAAATTGTATCTTAAGATTTCTATTAACATTTAGTCCCAAAGTGAAATGTATTTACCTTGCCAGCGTCCCGGCTCTTGACTCTCAGCTTGTTGACCTGGGATTCTGCGATATCAGCGCGCTCCTCAGCCTCCTCCAGCTCATGCTGGACCTTCCTGCACTTGGACAGATGAACATTGGCCTGCTCCTCCTGTTGTACAATACAAAGTGATTGGTAAATATAGGAGAGCAGAAATGTTTACTATGAAATATGACATAATATGTATTAAATGTGATGTACTTACAGCTTCCTCAGCCTGCCTCTTGTAGGCCTTCACCTTGAGCTGCAGCTTGTCAACCAGGTCCTGCAGCCTGGCAACGTTCTTCTTGTCCTCCTCAGTCTATAGTAGTGAGTACATAGATTTTCGTTTGCAAATACTTAAATCGCAAGTATAATATTAGATTGATTTATCTTAAATTTTGAAATGACCATACCTGGTAGGTGAGCTCCTTCACTCTCCTCTCATATTTGCGAACACCCTTAACTGCATCAGCACCACGTCTCTGCTCACCCTCTACCTCTGCCTCCAGCTCACGCACCTTCAGAAAACGACATAACATGGACAAGGTTTAGAATCAGGGTGTTTTTTTAAGCTTCATTACCTTTATTTATCTGTGTCAATTTCTTTCATGGCTGTCTTACCCTAGACTCGAGTTTCTGAAGCTGCTTCTTGCCACCCTTCATGGCCAGGTTCTCAGCCTCATCCAGACGATGCTGCAGGTCCTTAACAGCAACCTCCAGGTTCTTCTTCATCCTCTCCAGGTGAGCACTAGTATCCTGCTCCTTCTTCAGCTCCTCAGCCATCATTGCAGCCTAGACAATAGACCATTTATTTAGAAATGCCATGAATAAAACACAGTTTAGCTGGAGTAGAATACATGAAAAATGTAAACATACATCAGTGATGGCCTTCTTAGCCTTCTCCTCTGCGTTCCTTGCTTCCTGAACAGTGTCATCCACTTCACCCTGGACCTGAACCAGGTCAGACTCAAGCTTCTTCTTGGTGTTCAGAAGGCTTGTGTTCTGAAAGATACAAAATACTTACTTAAAACATTGCATGCATTTTGTCCACGTTATTTAAAAACTCTTTTATGAATGATTGAAGAAATTATTGCATTTTTTCACCTGAGAGTGCAGAAGTCCAACACGCTCACTGGCATCCACCAGCTCCTGTTCAGCAACCTTGCGACCCCTCTCTGTCTGTTCCAGAGCAGCTCTAAGTTCCTCAATTTCAGCCATCATGAGACCGTTCCTGCGGTCTACCATAGCAGCCTGTTCCTTGAGGTCTTCCTGGGCTCTGACAGCATCATCAAGGTGCAGTTGAGCATCCTTCAGCTGTGCCTGAACATTCCTGAGCTGCTTCTGTGACTCAGAAGCCTGGCGATTGGCATGACTAAGCTGAATCTCCATCTCATTCAGGTCTCCCTCCATCTTCTTCTTGATTCTCAGGGCATCATTCCTGCTCCTGACCTCAGAATCCAGAGTGCTCTGCATGGAGTCAATCACCCTCTGGCTGTTCCTCTTGATCTGCTCCATCTCCTCATCTTTTTCTGACAGCTTCCTGTCCACCTCACCCTTGATTTGGTTGAGCTCCAGCTGGACGCGCAGGATCTTAGACTCTTCATGTTCCAGAGTTCCCTAGTCATAACAAAAAGAAACATTTTCATCCTTGCCTCCAGCCCTAGTCTGCCATTAAAAAGTAATTTCCCATATTAAAAAAAACATACCTCAGCCTCCTCAAGAGCTGTCTGGATCTCAGACTTCTCAGTCTCCACCAGCTTCTTGGCCTTCTCCAGCTCATGGATGCTCTTACCAGTCTCACCAATCTGTTCAGTCAGATCTGAGATCTCCTCTGCAAAGACATGTGTGTGTAAAATGTCATAAACCCAAATATGTGTGGACCACAGTCTATTTGCTAACACAATCAAATAGAAACCCACGTTGCAGGTTCTTGTTTTCACGCTTCATGGTCTCCAGCTGATCCAGAGCCTCCTCATAAGAGTTCTTCATCTTGAACAGCTCAGTGCCAAGAGAACGAGCCTCCTTCTGAGCTCCTTCAAGCTCTGACTGACCCTCCTCAAACTTCTGCTTCCACTCTGCCAAGACCTATTCAAATTTTACAGTTTTGTATTAATAAGTATAGAGAAAAAAAATAACATTCCCTCCAAAAACATACTGTTGTGATTTTATGTGGAGGTTGCCTAATATAAACATTACCTTGTCGAAGTTCCTCTGCTTCTTGTCCAGGTTAGCAGCCAGTCCATTAGCTCTCTCCACATCAATCATGAGATCCTCCACCTCACTCTGGAGCCTCTGTTTGGTTTTCTCCAGAGAAGCACACTTGGAATTCACAGCCTCAATCTGTTCCTCAGCATCCTGAAGACGCTGAGCCAACTTTTTCCTATGAAAAAAATCAAAATGTATTTTCCAATGAAAAACCTTAAATTTACCAATACCTAGGAACTTTTAAAACATCAGGAGGAAACATCTGGGCATGTTCTTGTTTGAGTAATACTCACTTGGCCTCCTCAAGCTCCTCAGTGCGCTGGATAGCATCAGTTTCATACTTAGTTCTCCACTGAGCCACCTCGCTGTTGGCCTTGGACATGCCACGCTGCAGCTCAGCCTTGGCCTCCTGTTCCTCCTCAAACTGTTCTCTCAGCAGATCACAGTCATGGCGAGCAGATTGCACTGCATGAGCAAGAGCATTCTTGGCCTGAAAGAAGAAATATAGATGAGTAAACAACATGTCTAAACCTAGCATAGGAATTTTAAGATGCTCTTAAAAATGTTTTTACCTTAACCTCCTCTTCAATCTGTCTCTTCAGCTCCTCAATCTGCTGAGTGAAGGCCTGTTTGCCTCTGGTCAGCTGGGAGACAAGGGCTTCCTTCTCCTCAATTTGACGGCCAAACTCACCTTGAGAAAATTATCAATCATTTTCTTTCAGTATTTGGTTTATATCCAGAAAGTTACTGTGTTTTTAGGTTAACTACATACCATTTTCTGTCAGGAGACGTGCTTTATGTGTACTCAGGTCATTGATTTGACGGACATTTTCGTCATTCTTGGTCTTCAGTTCACTAAGTTGGTCCTCAAGTGTACGGCACATTTTTTCAAGATTTCCCTTGAGAGAAGACAAAGAAAATATTAAATTTTTGGTTGTTATATAATGTATCATACATAGTTAACTTATAACACCTAAAGTATTGTCTACCTTTGCCTTGGCAACAGCCTCCATGTTGCTGGACAGGTCATCAATCTCCATCTTGTATTCACTCTTTTCCTTCTCAAGCTTCTGCTTGACACGCTGGAGGTTGTCGATCTGCTCTCCCAGCTCAGCAACGCTGTCGGCCTGCTTCTTACGAAGAGCAGCAGCAGTGGCTTCATGCTGCAGAGTGGCCTCCTCAAGGTCACGACGGAGCTTCTGGAACTCAGTCTCGCGCTTCTTGTTCATCTCAATCTGAGCTGCAGTGGCACCGCCGGCCTCCTCAAGCCTCTCACTGATCTCCTCAAGTTCCCTGGAGAGGTCAGCCCTCTGCTTCTCAACCTTGGCACGAGCAGCACGCTCAGCCTCAATCTCTTCCTCCAGTTCCTCAATACGGGCCTTTTAAATGTAAATATACTGGTCTTTAGTCAACATTCAAAGTTAAAAATATATAGTACTACTGTAATAAGTAGTGCAATATGTCTGTTACCTGAAGCTCCTTGATCTTCTTCTGGAGCTGAGCACCCATTGACTGCTCATCCTCAATCTTGCTAAGGAGTTGACTGGTTTCGAAGTCCTTCCTGTGAAATAAAAGTCCAAAGTAAGTTTGACCTGATATAGAAAATCTTTAGAATATGATTAATGTTCAAAGTAGTGATGGAAACCAAATTAGGTTACTTTTTAATTTTCTCCTCAGACTGCTGCTTGTCATTCTCAAGATCCATAATGGATTCCTGGGCCAGTTTGAGATCACCCTCAAGCTTTCTCTTGGCTCTCTCAAGGTCCATACGCAGCTTCTTCTCTTGCTCCAGAGAACCTTCAAGCTGCACATTGATATTAGTATTTAATGTCATGGTTCAAAAAGCGTTTTTGTTTTGTAAACTTGAGTGATTTTGTAAACTTACATCATCAACTTGCTGCTCAAGCTTGGTCTTAGCCTTGGTCAGCGTGTTGACTTTGTCTTCCTCAGCCTGGAGGTCATCAAGAGTCTGCTGATGAGCCTCCTGAAGGGCTTTCTTCTCCTTGGTCAGCTTAGCAATGCTCTCATCCTGAGAGGCCATCTCCTCTGTCAGGTTCTTGACCTATGTTTTTAAAGCAAGATGTGGTTATTCACCAGTTGATGATCATACTTTTACTTGACACCCAGAATATATTAATATTTAAAAACCTTGTTCTCTGTGGCATGTTTCTCCTTCTCCACTTTGGCCAAGGTCAGTTCCAGATCATCAATATCCTTCTTCAGCTCAGAGCATTCATCCTCCAGCTTTCTCTTCTTGCCAGTGAGCTCAGCATTCATTTCTTCTTCATCCTCCAGTCTCTCAGTTGTTTCTTTGAGTTTTGCCTCAAGCTGAATCTTGCTCTTGATGAGTCCCTCACATCTTTCCTCAGCATCTGACAGATTCTCTGATTCCTATGTCATTGTAATAACATAAGCGTTAGCACATCAATATTTCAATAAATCAATTAAACTTACAAAGGTTACACCTGTTTGTTAAATGTGCACTTACGGATGCCACTTGCAGCTGCAGATCGTTCTTCTCCTGCAGAAGAGAAACCATCTTCTCCTCCAGTTCCTTCTTCTTGCCCAGGGCAGTAGCCAAGTCTGTGGTCATCTTTTCATAGTTCTCCTTCATCTGCTGAAGCTCCTTCTCAGTTTCAGCACTCTTCAGCAGAGGCTTGATCTTGTAGTAGACCTTCATCCATGGCCAGTGCTTGACATTCATGAATGAGCGGACATTGTACTGGATGGTATAGATGGCATCCCTATTAACAAGAAGTCAGTGTTACAAAAATGAATGGTTGCAATTTCATGCTAGTCCTTTGTGTGCATAAGAGCTTATTTTCAACGTGCCTTCTCGCTGTCATCTCCACAAACTCCTTTCTCATGAGGTAAGCGCGACAGAGCGCTTGCGTCATGGTGACCAGAGATGCCAGTTTTTCATCTCTCAGCTCCTCAAGGGTACCCAGCAGACCGGCCTTGAAGAACACCTGAATAAACAGAAAACAGAATCTCTCTATATGTCCACAATATTGAGTTCAGTGTCTGTACTCTGCACAAACATTTAGAAATGTTTTTATCTGAAAGAAAACTGTGCTCTAGTGACTATTTATGTATTTGGCAGCTGGAACTGTATTGAAATTTGCAACATAATCAATAGATTTTTTTTAATATACTGAAGACATGACTGCATTGAAGGTGCTTACCTTGGTGTGCCCAAATCTGTACTGGTCGTGATCAATGTCAATTGACCCAAGCAGCTTTTCTGAGGCCTTCTTGTTGTCAATGAACTGACCCTCAGGGATGACACTGGCATTCAGTACCTTGTATCTATTTATGAAATAATTAATGATTAGTTTGAACATTTTCTCTTCATAGTCTGCATTGAAATATACAAGAACAATTCAGTATATTATATACCAAACATTAATATTATCTTCAATGATACCTCTGCTTGAAGTCACCGTAGAGGATTCTGCTGGGGAAACCTTTTCTGCAGATTCTGATACCTTCCAGTACACCATTACACCTGAGCTGGTGGATGACCAGGAAGTTCTCCATAAGACCTGTACAATAGATATTAGTAGGTCAGGACACTAAAAAGTAAATATAGGTATGTGTTTGTTTTTATTAAACCTATGTAGGCCATCCCTAAAACAAGATAGGAATAGAATACCTGGAGTCTTTGACTCATTGGGAATCAGGCAACGCACAAAGTGAGGATGGGTGCTCCTCAAGTTTGTCATCAGCTTGCCCAAGTTCTCCTGTAGATACATAATATTACAAATTGTCATTCAATTTCACATAATAGTTTGTGTAACCTAATTTGCAATTTTAGTCATTAGTTCAACCTTACCCTAAACTGTGAAGACACAGTCTGCATAGAACCACCCTTCTTCTTGCCTCCCTTCTTGGTGGTATCTGTGCAGCACACAAACACATGATAGATTTTCAAAAATGTACTATATGTTAAATCTTTCTTGCATGTTTTAATTCACTTGTGGGATATCATACCCTCAACAACGGGAGGATACAGGCTAGCCAGCAGTTTAACTGAAGACTTCTGGTACAGCTGCAGCACAGACTCGTTCAGTGGGTCCTTGTTCTTGTCCAGCCAGCCACCGATATTGTAATCCACAGTACCAGCATAGTGCACCAGGGAGAAGTGAGCCTCAGCCTTGCCCTTTGCAGGTTTGGGCTTCTCAAATGCTTTGTTTTTGCCCAGATGTTGATCATAGAGCTTGTTTTTGAAGGATGTGTCTGTTGCCTTGGGGAACATGCACTCCTCTTCAAGGATGGAGAAGATGCCCATGGGCTTGATGAAAATGCAGAGAGAAAGGTATTAAGTGATGTAATTCTTTAGTCTTATATCATCACAGGATTGATGTATACCTTCTCAATCAGCTCAATACAGGCAGCCAAGTCCATGCCGAAGTCAATGAACTCCCAGATGATACCCTCCTTCTTGTACTCCTCTTGCTCCAGGACGAACATGTGGTGGTTGAAGAACTGTTGCAGTTTCTCATTGGTGAAGTTAATGCACAGCTGCTCCAGGGTGTTGAACTGTGAGAGAGCAAAATAATCAGCCTATCTCTTATGGGCACTAACAATGAAGCCGTTATGAAACAAATAAAGATGATGAGCTGCAGGGATTGAAGCTTACATCAAAGATTTCAAAACCAGCAATATCCAGGACACCAATGAAGTGGTTCCTTTGTTGCTTAGTGTCCAACATCTGGTTGATACGGATGACCATCCACAAGAACATCCTCTCATAGATAGACTTGGCCAGGGCAGTTACTGCGTTATTGACCTAAAGAAAAAGAAATATATTTGTTTAGTTAAAAAGCTTTTTTTTCAGTTCCTTCCATCTTTGAAAAGTTTTAATCGCATTTTCCAACATCCTAGAGACATATCTAGTTCTTTAACTTGTTAGGCTTGTTTTTGATTAACTCCACTGTTTTTCTGTAGAATTGTCATTTGATTGACCCTTTATGATCATTTTCTGCACTTCTAACAGTGAATGAATTTACCTTCATATGAAATTGTCACATTATAATACTAATTTGATAATACACATAGCATATCAAATGTATACCTCCAAACATCATGATATGTCACTTAAGTAACATCTCATGATATGTCACTTAAGTGACATCTCATGATATTATATTTTAATCAAAGAAACAAAAAAAACACAATATGTTGTATACCTGAGGTACAGTCTGTCCCTTGGTGACAAACTCATTTCCGACCTTTACTCTGGGATAGCACAGAGCCTTCAACATGTCAGCGGAGTTCAGACCCAACAAGTAAGCAACTTTGTCAGCATCTGAAAATTGTGATATCATTTAGAATTAATGTATACAAGATGTCAATCATGAAAGAGCACAAAACATTTTCTTTGATGTGACATTAACACTTGATTCTTTGAAGTACTCACCCTCTGTGCCATCGGGCTCAGCCTGCTCCTCACGCTGTTTCTGCTTGAACTTCATGTTGCCATGGTGGATCACAGCACCAGTCATCTTGTAGATGCTCATCTTCTCCTCACCAGTGAAACCCAGGATATCAATAGCATTCTGTGTTCAGACAGATTTGTTTACAAAAATGTTAATACCTTTTGAAAGTGTATTCATAGGATCACTTCAGGTCTCATATTAAAGGCAAGCATTAACTTAAAATATTTGAAATATTCATGTCACTCACATCTGTGGCTTCCAGCTCAACTTTGTCATCAATGCTGGCCACAGTGATCTGACCCATGCTGATCAAGGGGAAGTCGTAGGGGTTGGTTGTGATGAGTGCCGCCTCTAGTAATCAAAAAGGGTGAACAATTTTTTAGTTTCCTTTTCTTTTCTATTAAGTTTAATGTTGTACCCAGTCTACTCACCAATCACCCCAGGCTTGTGGTTTGTCATCATCTGGTAGAAGATGTGGTAGCCTCTCTCATCAGGAAGCTGGAATGTCACTCTTGACTTCTCCAGCAGATCTACAAAAGTTGTTGAAGAGAGTCACAACATGGCCAATTTTCTGTTCCACTCATCTGGACTTGCTATGAGGTTTGTTACTCACATGTCTCAATATCAGCACTAGCCAGTTTGCCGGTTGTGCCGAAATGGATTCTGATGAATTTACCCTGTTTAGGACAGATGCATTGTTGTAAGTCTCTCTCCACATGAGCAGTACATAGAAACTATTTTTCTCTTGTGGAAATAAATTCATACTTACGAAACGAGAGGAGTTGTCATTCCTCACAGTTTTGGCATTACCATAAGCCTCCAGCAGAGGATTGGCTGCAATAATCTGATCCTCCAGTGACCCCTATAATCAAAGCAAAGAAATTGTGTTAGAGGTTATTATAAAGGTTATTATAGACATATACTATAAAGGTTATTATAGACATATACTATATACTTCAATTTGTACTTTGTTTTTCATCAAGACATACCTGGATTTTGCCTGCTCCTTGGTCTTTTTTCTTGTCTCCTCCCACTGAGATTGTTGCGAAGTACTGGATGACACGCTTGGTGTTCACAGTCTTTCCAGCACCAGATTCTCCACTGGGTATGAACAGAGACTTGTAAGAATTTGAACACGATATTTGATTCTATTGAAATAAAGTCAATTAAATGTAAAACTTACGTGATCAAGACGGACTGGTTCTCCCTGTCTATTGAAATAGAAAGCAAATTAATTGAGCATGCATTTCTACAACAGGAATCCGATTCACTCTCAGACTTCACATGATGTTCAGGACATACCAGTAAGCATGAACTGATAAGCGTTGTCAGAGACGGAGAAGATGTGGGGTGGAGCCTCCATGCGCTTCTTGCCTCTGTAGGCACTGACAACTTCAGAGTCATACACTGGGAGCCACTTGTAGGGGTTCACAGTTGCACAGAACAACCCAGAGTAGGTCTGAAAAGGATCATAAACATACAATATAACATGTAACTTAATGTATAGTTGTGAAAGTCATCACGGGTGTTCGGAGAGACTGTCTTACGTAGATCATCCATGCTGCATAACGCTCTTTGAGGTTATACAGGACAGTAGCTTCATTGAGATGGGTCATCATGGCCATGTCCTCCATTTTGTCGTACTTGGGAGGGTTCATTGGATGGACATCGTCCTCTTTAACTGTCCTCTCCTACAACAGGACATGTCACAGTGAGAACTGGTCACATTTACTTTTTAGTGAAGTCTGTCTTAATGATACAAACCTCCTGAGTGTCCAGGACTTTGACAGTGACTTTGCCACCATCTTTCTTGAGGATTGTTGCCTTCAGGTAAAGGTCTTTGGCGTCAGCCACATAGCAGGCAGTCTTGGCATCAAAAGGTCTGGTTTGAGCCTCAATTCTCTCCTTCTCTGGCTTCCGGAGGTAAATGGCAGCTTTGCCATAAAGGGCCATCTCAGCGTCGGTACTCATGGTGGCGGTTTAGGTCTGTGTAACAAGCCAATCTTTAAGTGATGGTTTTCATTCATGCAAGTGTCCACTGTAAACTTGTTACTGAACCATCAACTGTCCAAAGCAAAGGATGCCTTTTCTAAATTTACAGATGGCATGCCTTTAAAACCTGTCAACGTTAGCCTTAAGCTTTAATCAGATTGGATGAAAAACACCTGAGTTCATTGACACAACAGGCAGAAATTGCAAAAATTGTACATACCTTCCCCTTCCCCTTGTGAAAAAGAGTGTACTTCTCAGTATCCTGTTTAAAAAATGATGTTCCAGTCAGTGTCAGACATGAACTCAACTTAAATTTTAAAAATTTAAATGATCCAAATTGCTGTTAATATTTTAAGTAGCAAGGAGAAAAATATAAGTAAAGTCATTATTATTTTACTTTAAAGAATAATATATTAAAATCATAAGATACTTCTCAGAATCCTGTTTAAAAAAATGATGTTCCAGTCAGTGACAGACATGAACTCAACTTAAATTTTCAAATTTAAATTATCCTAATTGCTGCTAATTTTCAAGTAACAAGGAGAAAAAAATAAGTAAAGTCATTATTGTTTTAGTTAAAAGAATAATATATTCAGATCATGAGATATTTCATTTCATAAAACAAGGATTTCAATGCTACAGTGTACAGAGAAGATGTTCTCACCACAGAAAGGAGCTTCACCAGTCTTCCACCACACAACCTGTATCCCCTCGTGGACTCCTTATATGCGGTCCAGTTTGCTTACAAAGCAGAGGTTAAAGCAGGGCTGCATGCCAAATATGGCAAGAATGTCAGCTGAGCCGTGAAAGCACTTAGCATATTTTGCTGAGACTAAATGTCAGAGAATCACTGTATTAAGTGGCATTTTAATTATTTCTTTCATTTTGTAAATACTCAAATTATTTACTTACTAATTGTATTCTTAATTTACACAAACAGTATCAACAACAAAGGCTACAGTGTGAGAACCCACACGTTAAGGTGCAGATTGATTAAGGATTCATTCCATGTATTCATTAGTACTATTTTAAATATTTCCTTTATTATTCTTATTGTTGTTATAAACATTTTTTTATGAAATATCAGAAGTCCATTACATGTTTAAATGGTTGACAAGGATGTTCTTTGCCTAAAGTTGAAATTTATGCTTTGAGATTTTAAGACTATATTAGGAATGCAAATGTGTGTTAAATTTTATGGCTCACTATTAGTGAGGAAAAGCCTGGGAGAGGGGAGGAGTGACATTTATCTGCTCTTTGATGATCACAAGCAGGTGATGCGTAATCAGCTTGGACTCGTTTGATCGTCACTTTTTCCTTCAATTAACACGCCGAAGTTGTTTGTCCTTGACACTATAATTAAGTGTGCAGTGTCATCAGTAAAAGTCCTGGTTATTCTTCCAAAAAAAGAAAAAAAATAATATGTATATATATATATATATATATATACATATATATCTATATATATATGTATGTATATATATATATATATATATATATATTAGTAAACATCCATACAATCATTTACAATTAATGTGTTAAAATGAATTAAATTATTTTATGGATGTGTGCTTTACTTCAAATTGCTAATGACTGAAAGTACAGATTTATCATTGTCTTCTCAAAATTATTTTGCAGTAATGCCAGTCTCTCCTGGAACCTAATCTGTACATGCTTTAAGCTGGGTGATGAAATCCTGTCTATGGGAGGAACAGTAGGTTTGATTGATTGGTGAGGGGAGGACAGTTGTCGGCTAACTTGGGAACCTGTGAGCAACACTTTTTTTCTTTGAGCTACATCTGTCAGGGATCCTCTGCCATATACTTCATCATGTCATTTGATCACTTTCACGGGCCACTGGGCTGCAGCGAAAGAGGTGGGTGTGCTTATCAATCACGAGTGAGGCTCTGACTTTAGTACATTATAAAACAAACATTCTGTTTTGCGGATTGCCCGCTAGTGCCAGATGTGAGTTTTGGAAGAAAGCCAAACGTTTGTGCCTAACTGTCGCGAAAACAATACAGCTTCTACGCCGTATGTTTATGGCACAGGATAAAATGACTTTTCTGCCATTTTGTAATGAGGAAAAAATTTTAATTGTCACCCCAATAAATGATGATAAAGGGTGGTAACGTTTAAAACTTGTTAGACAGGGCGGTTATTTGTCTCTCGTGCAGCCGCATGTCTCTTGGTTGGGTGTAAACATATTTTAATTAATTGTTATTGTAAGAAATGTGTTGAACATTATTTTTTTCCCCCTGTTTTCCTCTTGGCTCACTTTACATTTCGGGGACTGCTTCTATCTGATTACGCTTGTTCAATGTAATGAGATAGGTGTCAATGTACTAAAGAAAGAAGGTGGGAAAGCGGGAGGTCAGAGGTCAGGTGCTGAGGTGTGATTGGGTGGAGAGGGGTGGGATTTTTTTGACTTACCACTTTCAGTGAGATCTATTTTTGTCGGGAAAAAAAATAAGAGGATAAAAAGGACTGTTGCACAGTCCAGGGGTGAACCACGGATGCATAGACGGATGGGCTGCCTTGTTGTTGCTCTGGTTCCTTTAGTTACAAATTAGGGTTGTCACTATATGCATTACTTGTAGTGATCAATTTTTTCGAGAGCATATTTGTCAGGGAACAATTTTCTAGGGTGCTATAGCCTAAATTCAAATACCTGACATATATGTATACTTTAATTTGGGCGAATTTTACTTTTACAACCGCTTTGATACAAACATGGATGTCCAGATGATCTCAGAAGATTGTAGACATTTTACAGAGATTGTCTATTCTCCAGAGGACAAACAAACTCTGGAGAATTGACTATATGCACATTCAGCACATTCAGCACATATCAGCGGTCAGCCAAAGATACAGAGATGTTCTACAGACGGTGTCTGTGTCTGCAAAAGTTACCAAGAGTGGGAATTATAGAATTTAGTGGAGGCTCTATACAGAGGGATGCAGCAGTGCTCCAATTTTGTCAATTTAAACTCCCTTTTTCATTTTAGGGCAACTACTAAAAGACAGTGTAAACATTTTTGATCCATATCGGACATTTAACTAATGTAGTAAAGGACCTGGCTCATATTTTAGTGGAAGTTGTGAGTGAAGTTCAGTGAGTGTCTTCCCTATTGCAGTAAAATGTCATCCCAAAACTCCAGAGAATGTCCACACCCAATTCTCTTGGCATCATCTGTAATTCATGTGTGGAAATCTAGTGAAGTTCACTGAGTGTCCTTCTTTTTGCAGTAAAATGTCATCCCAAAACTCCTAGAATTGTCATCCTAGACTAGAATTCTTGCAAATGGACATTCAGAGGCTCCTCAGGAAAAATGTTTACTGGCCTAGTGGTTGCTATTCAGTATATATTTGTTTCCACATTTGCATCCTTGGGACAACTGGAAGAATACGTAAATGTTTTATGTAAATGGTCTATGGTGATAGGTGGCTTAAATAATGCAGGAGTCTGCAGAGAAGGGCTCTTTAGTATGTAGTACCACAAGTCTACTTTCTCTACATATTCCCATTTGACAGTAGGAACTTTATTTTTTTAACCAACTATAGTTCCCAAATTAGTTCTTATCCTTCATCCCGACTGCCATTAGACACTTTGACAGCAACACAGTGTAGAAAACCAACTTTTACTTTTGCCAAGTATTATTGTCTTAACGTGTATAATTTCACATTGTTCACATTTTATTTTCATGTGAATGTTTCTGTTTCTGTGTTTGCCCTTGAAGAGGTAAGTGGCTTTTTTGTCCTTTATTTTTTCTGCTGTAGCTTTTTTTTAATTATTATTATCATCATTATTATTATTTTAATTTTTGTCAGAAATGAATACTGCCTCCAGCCCTGTTTTTTTTTTTTTACTCAACACAAGGACAGACTGTGGCCACACCGGTTACACCAGTATGTTAGATTAGTGCAACATCCTGTGCCACTGGCCTCTTTCATTTTCTTTCTGTAGTAATCTATTAGGGAGTGTTTTCTGTAAATAGTAATTAAAACATGGTCAAACAAGATTTTTTTCTTACGTTTTTATTATTTCTTTGTTTCTTTGCCCCATATAATGACAAAATCATGAAATATGAATGGTTGTGGTTTGTAACGTCATAGTTTCGAGGTTTGGAAAACACAGTTTCATAAGATTTTATGACATTTTATGGGCCAAACAACTGTTATTTTTTTAATATTCTTATTATATATTTTGTCTTATTTTGTCTTATTTCATTGATATTCTATTCCTATTTTGTATTTATCAATGTCTAATCTCACATCCGAATGATATCATGACACACTAATAAAAAGTTAGGGTTAGGGTTTAATGTATGGAAAACGTAAAAAAGTTCACGCTACAGTGATATTATGTCATGAAAGTAGGGCAAGTAGAAGCAAGCAATTGTGATTCTCTCATCTCAAAGACCATGTGTAATATCACGTCTACTCACTCATGCCTTGTTTTCATATGCACTTCCTGTTTTATTTTGTATTCACCCTCTCATTTCAGAACCTGACTTCCTCCCCTTGCGTGATTTCCCACTTTGATTAGTCCTGGTCTTTCCCTCGTCATATTGCCAGTTCGTATCGTTTGGTCCATGAGTTACATTCCCAAGTTCTTTCATTGCAAGTTATTTGTGTTTCCCTGGATTGGTTTACCCGTGCAGAGATTTGTTTGATCCTCCTGACGAGGGCCTTCTGATAATGTTTTTGATCCTCCTTGTGAGCGTTTTTACTTTACTTTGACGTTGTGTCTTGCATTTGAGTCCTCCAGTCTTGTGTCTAAAAGCATAACACCGTGCGGATATAAACGGTTTCAAATGGTCCGACGTGACGCTTGGGTGCCTCTCACCTCCTTTAAATGTGCCTGGAGTTTTGTGACTCATTCATCATCCAGTTCTGCAGGGCACTGTTCACAATGGAGCGATCATCGATGTGGGATGTGGTCAAAGCACATCCACTTCAATGCCTTTCTGTGACTCTTCCAGTCTCTCTGTATCTCTGTTGCAGTCTGCTGATGACACTTTAAGCTCAGTGGCCACTTCCATCTGAGAAGCCTCTGTTTGAAGCCTCACAATGCCGAGGTACTTTTGATCAATTGTTAGGTGTCGTCTTGGTCTCATGATGTCAAAATGTGAACAGTATGATGGGGAGGACTGTTTAAATACCCATTCTAATTGAACCAGGCAATGTATTGGTTGATTCATGGATCAAACCCCTGTTTGTGAATTTTGCCATTAAGCTCCTTGTTAAAGAACAGCAAGTTGTGCAAAAAGTACTGAAACATTGAACAGTTGGACATATGCATTTAAAAGTTTAGAGAAGGTCACATTAAGTTCACCTGTAAAGTTTATAGTGCATTTTAGGTTCATCTGAAATTTTACCTGAAAGCTGAATGTCCCCAACTTTTGTGAGTAGTGTATGTATGTGACCTTGTCTGTGTAAATATCGCTGTCTATTATAGTGTTGGGAAGTTTGACTTGTTTTATTCACTTGGACCTTTTACTCTCGGCCAGTAAATTGAACAAATCTTTTTTTGAGTAATTTCGTTCATTTTTACAGCTGGTGGCGCTGTTAACCCTCTTGTGGTTCTCAAACACTTAACACTGAAGGCAACATGGTTTGCTTCCGCTGACAAAGTATAAATGTAACAAAATACCACAAGCAATTCAAAACAAATGAAAACCTAGGAAAGCAAATACACGCCACAATAAAGTGACTTGTGTCCTGTACCCAATGGCAGGGACCATTGTTGTTTAACAGCAGGACACATCACTAGTCTCTTATTGCATTGTGTGTGTGAAACAGGACTCATGTGTCGTGTGTTTGATTCATGTAAACACAGACAAACTGTGATCAGGTGTGAGGAAATGTTACCCTGCGACACCGAAGCCCAGTGTCTTTTAAATTGTTGTTAAATCGCTGTTGATGTGTGCAGCTGATGTTCCGGGTTGCTGTGGCACAAGAAAAGCGAAACTAAAACCGCTCATGCTTTCACTTTCGTTTTTAATATACAGATACTCTCGGCTGGCGGCTGCAGAGATGCAGTCAGCAGTCCATGGTAAGTGCTTATTTATTTTGATTTTATTTCATATATTTGATCCTTCTTGACGCGGTTTCATGGGCTTTAAAGTGTGTGTGTGTGTGTGTGTGTGTGTTTGCCGGTAATGAATGGCGCAGGGTCTGCGATTGTCCTGAGATGACCTCGTCTACAGGGACAGAGCAGAACAGACCGCGTGTGTATGTGTATTGTTGTGCCTTCACTTACTGTACATTCACTGAACTTACACTGAGGATATAAGAGGCGAGAAAACCCCTTAAAACCAGTAAGAAGTTCTGCGTAAAGGCTTGCTGTCAAATGTCAGAAAAAAAACCATTCCCTACAGTTTATATAAACGTATTGTTTTATTTCTACCTGAATTATGAACCACTACAAATTATAATGGACATGTGAAAAGAAACTACCCCCACCCCCCATTGGAATATTATTTTTGTGACCTTGAACCCAAACATCACATAAGTTTATGCTTGCTTGTTATTAGCACACTGAGATGCAGTTAAAACCCTTTTCCTCCCATCACACACAGTGTTTCACTGTGAACTTGACCAAACAACGAAATCTAATCTTTACTAAATGAACCGCAGTTACAGACATTACTTTGGAGATCACAAGGTTTCACTTTCATATCCCAGTGTCACTTAAACATTAAAGCTGCTGTGTGTAACTTCAATTTTAGATGATTTTCCTTGTTGATGTTATTATTTAGTGTAAGAAAAACGAGCGCCGTTGGTTTATCCTCGCCTCGGTCATTTCCTTCTTCCCTGCCTCTGTGAACAGAGTAGCTAGAGGTGCATGAGAGCAACTTGCTGCAGCCTCTGAGCCAGCCAGACTCTGGCCGTCATCATCATCTAAATTTGATGGACAATGACAATGATTATTCGTACAGTAAAAGTTTTCTCACATTAACTCAGTAGACGGGGCTTGTGCTGCCTGGAGAGTTGAAAGTTACCTGTGGCATTAATAACAGATGGCGTCCCGTTGACTGCTTGACTCGTCGCTAAGTAGCAGTGTATCAAACACACAACAGTCCTGCAAATGAATTGTATGCTGTGTGGCCAAATGTTTCTGCATTTTGGACGTAATGGAAACTTTACAAGTGTTGCAAGTGACCGTCTTGTCGGTCTTTCTTTTCGCAAGAAATATAACCACGCTTTAGAGCGCTTTGCTGCGTTGTGCACCAAAACAACGCAGTGCGTGTGTGACCTAATGGAGCATTTGCAATGAGCGGAACCGATTCATGAAGCAGGCATACTAACGGTTCCGAGGAATCGATTGACTGCGCTTCTGAAGAAGAACCAGTTGTCGATTCCCATCCCTAATCAGATCTGACAGAGGAAGTGTAGTGTTTGTGCTTTTCAGTCATACACACTTTTGCTGTTGCCTTTATGTGTCTTGAAATAAAACCTAAGTACGTTTATATTGAAGTGTGAGTGTACAATCACCTAAATGTATGACGTTTCATTTTTATTACACCACAATAAACCATTTACATTATATATATATACAGTATATGTATATATATATAGATATATATATACATATATATGTACCTTTATATATCATTAATATCAGGAGCTTTGTTTATGTTTTGCCTTGTTTATGATGTGTGCTGTTTGCTGCCTTCTTGGCCAGGTCACCCTTGTGAAAGTGGTCTTGATCTCAATTGGACCTTTATCTGGTTACATAAAGGTTCAATTAAAAATAAATAAATAAAAAAATGGATAAAAATGTATTATGGACAAAATGTTTCTTCCTTTTTCTCTGTGGAGCTCCCCCTACAGTTTCAGAGTACATATTTTTACGATACAAATCCGATACAAACCAAAAAAATCCTATAAATCGCATGCTTCACTATGTACAGACTGTAAAAATGTAAATAAAAATCAGCAAACAGAATTTTAGCTGGGTCGTGTTTAGGCTGTTGATTGAATTGAATATTTGTTACACAGTTGGAGAATGATGTCTTTGAAATGACAGCTTCATACGTTCATAATTGGTCTAAAATGACTGTATTGGACTGATATCAGTAAGTTAAAGTTAGTTAGTTAAAGTTAGTTTTTATTAATCCCCTTAGGGAAAGTATTCCTCTGCATTTTGACCCATCCTAGAATTGGATCAAGTCAAGTTCCCTTTCCACTTGGCCATGGGCTGCCCATTAATGAATTAGTATTGGTAGAAACTCGGGTTTGTGATATCGCTGTCGGGCACAAAAAAAGTGGCATCTTCCCAACAGTAAAAATAACGCTTGATGTTATATATTATTTATTGCTACACCCGAGATGTGGCGGGATCTCCTGATTCTCCTGGTCAGTGGCCCTGATTTTACAAAGCAGGTTTTCCATTAACAGACAGGGGAGTGGAGCCAGCCTTTCAATCTCCCCACAAATAAGACATTTAACCATCACAATGACTCTGGAGCAGTAAAAATTCTGCATACTTCTGCTTTACACACCTTTTACCATAGGTTCTCCTTATATACTTGGAAAGGATTCAATAGATGTTGCAGAGTCCCTACAAACTGTACCTATAAATTTCACTTTAGAGTGCCTGAAAGCCTCCCAAGGGTCCCAGAACCCCACTTTGAGGACCTAGTGACAAAGGGACCATAAATAAACTGCATAATGACTGTGAGAATTTTTTGGATTTCCCTGTCATTTCATTCATTTGTAATTTGTCTTCATGTGTGCATCAGCTGATGGAGTCTGACCATGGATGAGGAGGTCGACCCTGGTGAAGAGAATGTGAACTCTGTCTTGGCCCAGGAATCCTCAGAACTGTTCCAGATCCTTAGCAGTCAGTCGGCAGCTGTCATTAAAGACTTGCTCCTGAGGATGCCCAGTCGTGCTGGAGAGTCAGTGGACGCCACCGGCTCCACCGCAGCAGAACTCGCCAAGGCCATGTTGGAGTATTTGACGGTAGCCAGTAACGCAGAGTGCTGCAGTTTCGTACAGAGCATGTGTATCTTGTGCGAGAACATGCCCATGCGCCTGGAGTCCAGGCTCATGTCGGTGGCGGCATATGCAGACTGTGAGTATGAAAAGGAATTGGATTTCAATGAATTGGTTTGTTTTGAACAGGAAAATACACAGAAATTGTAATGCAGGGAGACACAGAAAATAATAATACAATAATGACAACTGTCCTCTGCATGTGAGATATTTACAAAGGTTTATCTATAAATTCAAGGAACTTGAGTGTCTGTCTGATGATAAGGACATCAGTGTTTGTGCAGTGCTGACTTTGACGTTGTTTAGATAAGAAATGCAAGAAATATCGGTTGAAAAGCCACAGATGTGTCACTAAAAGAGCCTCTTCTTTTCTTCTGACCTCCTCTCACACAGAGCTGACTTATTAGTGCCTGCTGCTGCAAGGCATTCTCGTGAGAATCTAGAGTTCTCACCAGAATGCATTGCAGTGCAAGCATCTATTGTAATCCTACGCGTTTCTTCTTCTTTTTATTATTCCTCTTCCTCCCAAAGTTTGCCACATAACTCCTCCTACAGTTTTGAGAAAACCCCGACACATGTTATATCAAAACGTGCGGCTTGACCGGGAATCGTGTTCAACACCAAAAATACACAAACACAAAAATACTCCAAAAAACAGGTATATCCTGAAAATGGGTGATTGTAATTTAACTGGGGTAAGCGTTGGAATTTTACACATATTTAAGATTATAATAACAGACTGTGTGATGTTAACATAGACCTTTTTTTTTTTTTATATGAGTGATTTCACACAGGAAGCGTTTCCAGTTGCACACTTGAAGTGGAAGTGTGGTCACATGTCCGTTGCCACAGTTCAACTACGTCTCTTAGAATCACGGAGAAAGTATCTTTAACATATTCAAATTTAGGTGGTGCTCTTACTCACCGAGTTAGTGAGTAAATGGGCAGCATTTGTTCCATTAACCTTTTACACATTTTGCATTTTGAACACCATCCAAAGCATCTCTTAAAAATAAAATGTCGCTTAACAGGTAGAAAACACACAGTAATTCACTAATTTATGGTGAAAAGTAGTCTGTAGTTGGAGGAGACCGGTTACCAATCGTAATGAATTAATTCATGATATTAAAATGAAAATCGAAAGTAAAAAAAAGTGTTGGTTCACTCTGGGATTCCCCAAGATTGTTTTTTTGTGATGATATAGAAAGTAAAAGTTAGACGCTATGAATAGAAAGTACAAAATATTTATTAACCCTTAGAACAGAGAGCATTGTGGCTGCTTTTTTCCATTACTTAGTTTAAACATACAGTTTATACAGAGGTTATAAGAATGTGCAATGTAGAGTTATACTTATATCCTTTTTTTTTTTTTAGCACAACCTAGGTAATCTGATGAAAAAAATAAAACATTTCACCAACTATATAAACACACCTGAGCAAAATGTTTAAAATCTGATTTAATTTGTGAAATTTGGAAACAACAAGTTTTTTATGAACAAAAAGAAAAGAAAAACAGTCTAATTTTGTGACTTCTGCACAGTTATCGCTACTTTATATCGGCATTTTTTTAAAGCCTGAATGCGTGACCTATAAACACATACACTAGGTGCACCTACGTTGTCTATTTATATGTCATGGAACCTTTTGTGTGTGTGTGTGTGTGTGTGTACGTGTGTGTGTTTTCTTGTGCTGTAGATGAAAACTCCACCTCCATTCACAGTGTAACCAAGGAGGAGTCGTCATGGCCTCATCCAGAGGAGCAGCAGCTTATGAAACGCCCACGGATCGGTACAACTTTCTCACTGCGCTTTAAACGTTAAAATACAGTGGCGTAAATAGGTTGAGCAAAGTCAACTATGGACTTTTTCACAGGAGGCAGATTTATTTCCAATCAGATCATTTGTTCTCTCATCACCCTCCTCCTCTTCCTCACATATTATTCAAACACTGGTATAGTGAGATTAGATTAAGCCGAACAATGGCGAACTGTAGATCAGTTAAAAAGACTTAAGAATACTAAAAACGTGGATTAATCTCCAACAATTACCAGGGAAATGTCTGAAATCTCAATATTTAACAGAGGATTATTTTCTTGATTAATCAATTTGTTGTTTGGTCCATAAAATGTTGAAAAATGAGAGCTATTAGGGAGTTTTTTGCTGATATCTGATACTGACTTTGGCACAGGTGTGTGTGTTATACATTATAAATTATAAATTATAGAGCACTACCGTCTTGGACGTAGCCCGGGCCAACAAGGTCCATGTCCGGTGTTGAGGAATAAGGAGAACCTGATGAAAAGTGGGCTATTGGAACACACACACACACACCATAGCTGGACTGGAGCAGAGCAAACCCCAGTGAGAAGGGAATTGTGCGGAGAATGTGGCGCCTACAGTGGGGTATGCTTCGAAACCCAACATCCAGGCTGTTGCTAGCTCAGAAGAGGAACTGACTATCCCAGTTAGAAATTGATGAGGTGCAACGTACGGCTGACCTAAGCTGCATGTTGGGATAAGCTGAGATAAGCATCAAGAAGATGGAACACGAGAAACTGTGAGGAGTACAGGCAACTGTGGCCCCAGTGGTGATAGGAACACAAGGAGCTGTAACCCCCAAACTGAGAGAAGCTGACTCAAACAGATTCCATTTCAGGAACAACATCTGACATCTCTTGTCGAGAAGATATTTGAGCAAGGCTCCTCTGGTAGCAGAGTGCACATAAGCTTGGACGTCATTTACGTCCGTTCACTCTTCTTCATTATGTAAAATAAATAAAAGTAGTAGCCTTTATAGCTGACTCTTTTAATCATAAGTCACATCTGGTGTAAGTCACTTGGTGTGTTTGCAGATATCCGATAAAGTCAATATTGTGCCCATAATGTCGTGCGTCCCTATGAAAAATGTTGACTTGTTTTTCCCAGACCTTGAAAATGATGTTTTGTTTTAGGTGCTTTCCAAAAAGAATCCGTTTTAATGATTTAATGAGCCCCACTTAAACTCAATCATTGACAATGTAGTGGTTGATTAATCGCTGACTGCAGCCCTACATGAACGTTTGCATGCCGCTTTCATAATGGATTCACAAGTACATTTCCTGAAGGTCTGGGAATAAAGAGCTTTACGTGTCTGACTGTGTTAGCGTGTGCTGCTGTCAACGACATGAAGACGCAAACATAAAAGACAGAGAACGTGATCCCATTGTTTTCATTCCACTTTAATGTGTTAAGTGTGGGAGTGCATGTGGTATGTTTACCATGTGTGTGCTGGGTATTGAATTACCTGGACCACTGCAGTCGTCAGATATGAAAGAACAACTTTCTATTTACTCACTTTATTTTCATTATGGACTGACTAAACAAATATGTTTCTTGTATTTAATGTTTAATTTATGTTTTTGTATTTATTTATTTATAATTTTCAATGGAGAGACAGACCATTAGTGTTGGTTAATAGCTGGTTACTGAAGTTATGCAAGTTTGTTTTATTGTTTCTTATCGTTATCATTAACAGTTACATTATCAGATGGCCTCATTGTTGTGGAGCTACATAGTGTGTAGTTACGGCTAAGGGAAGCGTCTAGCGTTTAAGGGGAAAACAGTCTGAGATTTGTGTTTAGAAGGAGCTGCACAGACCCCGGAGATGATCAGATGGTTCTGGAGCCGTAGGGAGGAGTTATATGGAGTAATTAAAGCAGAACTATGCAGGAATTTTACTTTAATTAAACAGCTTTGGAGTCATCGTGATGGTTAAATGTCTGGTTGTGGGGCAGATTGGGGGTTTGTCTCCACTCCCCCTTCTGTTTGTTACTGGAAAACCAGTCTTGCAAGATGAGTCCTTGGAAACTGGAGGTCTCGCTCAGTTTTGCGAAAACACAAATTGCTTCGTGGCACTTCATGGCGTTATTTTAGAAGCTCAGAAAGAAACCGAGAAAACGACTCTGACCGAACGTGGGGCCACACACGAGTAAACAACAGACCAAAAATGGACCAGACTTATAAAGAAGTTGCATGTAACCTGAATCAAAACACTGTGTAAGACGCAATATATTACACATGTCATCTGCTGCTGTAATATGGCTCATTACTACATGTATGAGGTGGGGAAAATAAACAAATGTCATCCTGTGGTATGGAGCACATACTAACCTACTGTCTGTGGAGGTCTGTGCACTATTGAGAAGGCTTTAGCTCCCAACAAGTAACAAGTAATCTTATACAAAGCTTTATAATTGTATTTTGATTGGAAGAAAACACCCTCCAAAATAAAGTTTGTTGTTTTCCAGGTGTTGCTGCACACTTGTATCTATTTGTATGTTTGTCTGTTCATTTTTCCATTTAGTTAAAACTTTAAGTCCCTTACCCTTAACTTACCCTCATCTAGTTAATTTAATTTAATTTATTCTGGGTATTTAATATATATCTAATTAATGGATGGCTGGCACTAACCCTAGAATCTGCAGTCTCTTTAAAACAGGGCTGCATTTTTCTCATTACGGAATGATTTCCTCTGTGATGGAAATGGTCTTCAGATCATTCTTGCACTCTCTCTCCACAGACCACTGGGGGCAGTACATTGCGGCAGTCGTGGACTTAATGCGGAGAAGGTGGCAGCGGCTGAGTGAAGGCCTGGTGAAGGAGGTCCATCTGGAGACTGTGTGGATCAGCCCGAGACCAGCAAACAGAGGCAGGGACAGACCTGATCAAACCCCCGGTCAGGCGGACAGAGTGAACAGAACACCAGGTCAGCGTGATGAATTCCTTATCATGTTTCTTTCGGTTAAATTAGGATATTTAGAGGAATTCACCTCCATGTGGAATGAGATTCTGACGGTCGATAACCTTAATCAAAACTATCATGGTATTCCCTCCTAAAAATGGGGAGGACACTCACTAAAACAAATTAACAATCAAACAAAAACAATATTATTCCTTGGTAACACATGGTAAGAAGAGGCAAAAATCCTCAGAATTCCACCAAAGTAAAATGAGGTGGAAAAGGGAAGGAGGTGGACATCTTATTGCAGGCGTCACTGTGGCAGCTAAATGTCACCTCCATCATAAACACACCTGATCAAGTGCGCACACAAAGTGGTGAGGAGAGCGGGATGTTTTACCATGACCTTTTGATTTCACCTTGACGCTGTTAAGCAGCAGAAACAGAAATAAATAAGAAAATAACCAAAAAAACGAGAATAAATCAATGTCCTATGATGTTACGTGTATAATGCACACAATGCATGTTTGTTAACTTAAGACATGTCCTCCACTTAACTCAGAGCCTGATGGGGATTTTGGTTCTCCGGAGTCCAGAGTGACACTGGACTCCTTCCTCCAAGGATGTGCAGGAAAAGTGACCGTTGTTGTTGGCCTGGCTGGGTCAGGAAAAACTCTGCTGACGTCTTGTCTCGGACAGCAGTGGGCACATGGTCTTGTAAGTACATACCTTTTTAAATCATTCGATATCTAGTGGGTTCAGCACCTTTGTTTTTGTGTTATTCGACTTGTGGAGGGTCTGAATTACATACTATAAATAACCAAAACATTTAGTATCATTTTAGTATCGGCTCAGCTCACTTGGAACCTCGCCTGAGCAGGTACCAACAAAAAGCACCAGGTACCAGATACTATCACTGATGGAGTCGAGCCGAAAACGCCACACAACAATCATCAACTATTTCTAAAAGTGTGACACTGACCAACAAGCCTGCGACACTCTACGTGCGATTTTAATGTGATAAAATAAAAATAACACGTCAAGGTCGCTGGCAGCCCTATGTTTGTTTGTGTGTATTTGGAGTATTTTATTCATCCCTTGCCTGTGTTTCTGTCCCCTCACACTCTCCTCTCATCCAGGGCCCAATCCCTTTATCCTACCTCTTTGTCCTGCTCGAGTTCCGTCAGCTCAATCTACTGTCCGGCCCTCTGTCCCTGTCTGAGCTGCTGTTCCGACACTACCTCCCTCCAAACGGGGGCGACGATGCAAAGGTAACATTAACGGTAACATTATTAAAACAGTGTCCTCGTGAATCAGAACTTTTCTTGCAGGATTTCTACCCTAATTTAACAGCTTCGGAGTCATTGTGATGGTTAAATGTCTTGTTGCGAGGAAGATTGGGGCTGTCTCCACCGTCTCTGCCCTGGAGTCCTCAGAATCAGGAGATCGTGCAAAGTCTCGAGTCTCGCTTCACACACACACTCCCTAGCCAGAGAATTGAAAAACACAGAAGAATGCAAAATGGACATGGGTCCACGGCTTGTGTTCGCTGGCTCCATTGAAAACAAGTGCACATGGCCAGGAGGAGAGGAAGGGAGGGGGGAGTGTCAGCTGTGAGTTTTTACCACTGTGAGGATAAAGAGGTAGACGATGGATTGAGGGAGGTTTGCGGTTCTGTCGTAAAAATCTGTAGTGGCAGCTCCGTAGAAAAAGGCAACAAAAACGACCAGACTTGCAAAAGTTCTGCTTTAATATAAAAGAAGGAGTATTTAGGAGAATTCTTTTTCTTACATTCTGCATATTCTCTGTGTCTGGTCAGCGAGCTATCCTGGATTACCTCCTGTCCAATCCAGAGCAAAGCTGCTGGGTGCTCGATGGCTACGATGAGTTTCACGACAGAGTCTCCAGACAAGAAGCGCAGGGGGAACCGTTGAGCCCAGAAAACCCTCTGCCCGTCGCGGACCTCATCTCGGGGCTCCTCAGCCGTCAGCTCCTCCCCGGATGCACCGTGCTGATCACCTGTCGCACTCGTGACGTCATGGATTTGGACGCCGCTTCTGACAAAGTGGGCCATCTGCTGGGATGGGACTGTCCCGACATCAAGGAGTATGTGGAGAACTTCTTTGGAGTGAACGGTAAAAACCTACATAAAGTTGTAGTAAAATGAATTAGAGGTTCAACTAGTGAAAACACCATCTTACTTGGGTTTCTCTGCACTGAAGTCATTTCTATCTTCTCTCCAAAGGTGACTCAGCAAATAAAGGCCTTGGTCAAAAGGCAGCAGACCTCCTTCTTTCCAACCAACACCTCCTGGCCATGTCTTACCTCCCAGCCCTTTGCAACATCTGCTGCATATGTCTGAAACATCTTCTGCAGGAAGATAACGAACAATCTAGAGAAGAGAGGGGAAGAGAGACAAGAAGAAAAACCCCTGAAAAGGGACCAAAAGCAGGAGGAGGTGGAGGAGGAGGAGTGCCGGCTGCAGGGGGAAGAAGAAGAGGAAAGAATGAAGAGGACATGGATTGGACGAATAGCAGAGCTCAGCCGTCACACACCCAGATTCCCTCCACTCTCACCCAGGTCTACTTCACTGTTCTTGATGCATTTCTCAGCCGTGACAAAGCAAAGGCCACAAAACATCCACTGAGGTAACAGCAAAGACTATTGTTTCACATTTACAACCACAAACAAATGGTTTAAGATGATCACAAGTTGTAAAACAAGGGGAAGGTAATAAACAGTAAGCAAGCATCAACATCACCATAAAGTGTAGGAAATACTGAGAAATATGAAATATAATACACATTTTTATACAACATTATAATCAAAATATGCAGTTTGTCACTTTCATGTGATCTTTCATTAGTTTTGTTCAAATAATTTATTACATTACAGTAATAATTTAATGACATAAAAGATCAAATAAACTGTTTCTTCTCCTGGGAATGGATTGTATATAACTATTTATAACTATAAAGTTATAAGTAGTAACTAGTACAACTATTAAATTGAATGTATTCTTGCTTTTGCTGATGTAAAATGTTCTTTTATTGTATGTCAATGTCTATCCAAACTGATATTTGTCAACACATTTAACCTCCTGCTCATACACTGTAAAAAAAAAAAAGAAACCCAAAAAAGGGTAATGCAAATGCATGTGTTTTCTGTTTTCTTCCTCGTGCAGCTCTGTGTGTAAGCAGACCACTCTGAGTCGCTATCAATCTGAGATATGTGAGCTCGCTGAACTGGCTTGGAGAG
Source organism: Solea senegalensis (assembly GCF_019176455.1). Classification (NCBI taxonomy): domain Eukaryota; kingdom Metazoa; phylum Chordata; class Actinopteri; order Pleuronectiformes; family Soleidae; genus Solea; species Solea senegalensis. The sequence goes on from NC_058030.1 coordinate 2,739,818, forward strand.
GTTTAGAGGAAAGCAAGATCCTCTTCTTGAAGGAGAATATTCCTGACAATGTTTTGGAGTTTTCAATCAGGACTGGGCTTCTCTCACAGGTCACATAATCCACACCCTGAAACACTGTCACACATGTAAACAGCCAAAGTTCCTGGCTAATGACTAATGACATGACAGTTTTAGTTTTAAATAAATAAAGTGTATCTGTCTTTGAAGGTGGAGCTCAGGCTGGAGGACGGTTTCCCTGCCGAAGCCTATTGTTTCATTCATCTGACCATTCAGGAGTTTCTGGCTGCCGTCAGAATCATGAGCAGTGATGATGTCACTGACTCACAGCTCAAGAAAAGGTAAAGAAGGAGGGCCAAATGTTCCACTATAACAACTACTAATACTACTACTACTAATAATAATATTCATTTTGAATAAGTAAATGCAAAAAATGGAGATCAATGATGACAAATCAAAAAGAACATTTAAAATGTGTGTATATACTGTATATATATATTTGTGTACATTTTAACATTTTTTAACATTAATTTTTATTTATCACTTTATTCATCCATCCATTTTCTACTGCTTTATTGCAGTGCCCATCTCAGCTGATATAGGGCAACCATTCACTCTTACTCTCATACCGACGGTGAATTTAGAGTGACCAAGTTACCTAATCCTCATATTGCATATTGCATGTTTTTGGAGAAAACGCACGCACACACGGAACAGAACATGCAAAAAGACCCTTGTTCCAACCGGGGCCCAAACCCAGGTGTTCTTTATATTTGTTACTGAATTTAAAGCTGTGTCACCTAACTTATCTTTTCTAAATATGTAGCTTGCTTAAAAAGACAGGTTAAAATACTAATATTTGAGGTTAGGTGAACTGACTGCTACTCTGTGCACTGCAACTAAAAATAGAGCCTGGTAACTTAAGCTTGGAAAAACTTCTCAACAAGAAGAACTTATAAAAAATTTATAAAAATTATTATTATTATTTCAAACTAACTTTTAATGCAAAACAATGTATATAACGTTTCTTACTGATGTACAGACAGAACATTTGTTAAAAGCTCTAGACAAATAAAAACACTTTGCTTCACATTGATGTAAAGCATCTTTCAGAATTTGTTAAAAGAGATATGTAAATAAAATGTACTTAATGTAATGATTATATATTTTTAATTGCTTTAGTTAACATGGATCATTTAAAGTCTAATAAATGTGCGTTTCGCACACATGTAATTCATACTGGAATCATATCTATTCACACATGTATGATTATATATTTGAATCTATTATTTTCTATTTAAAAGGGTAAAAATGACAGGTATAAAACATTTAAGGGGAAGTGAACCTGTCCCTGTTCTGTAGTCTGTCAGTAAAAATAGACTCAGGTCACTTTAGTTTGAAAAACAAGTCACAACAACGGCAAGAGAATCATCATGGGACTTCCAACCTGATTTTAAACATAAACAATGCACAGAGTGGACGTCTAAAATACTTCATCTTTAAACATGCAGGGTTTATTTTTTTGGGATTATTATAATTATTTGTGTGCTGTAGGACTTGACCAAATAAAGTCACACTGTATATTCCAGGAATAACTTGGCGGTGGAAGCAAAATGAGCTGTAAGTGGATCCGCGTCTGTGGGACATGCGTGTGACCTGACGCCCTAAAAGGAGACACACACACACACGCAAACACACAGCAGTAGGGGTGTGGGAGTGTGTGAAGTAGAGTGTGGGTGTCAGTAAATGTGAGACTCAGCTGTGACGCAGCTGAAGACAGCTGAAGACTTCAGTATAAATACCAGTCTGTCTGAGGAGCGAGAGAAGAAGATGCTGCAGCTTCTCCTCCTGACAACGCCGCAGTGTTCAAATCCTTACATGCAACATAGATACATAGATAGATACATAGATAGATAGATAGATACATAGATAGATAGATAGATAGATAGATAGATACATAGATAGATAGATACATAGATAGATAGGTACATACATACATAGATAGATAGATAGATAGATAGATACATAGATAGATAGGTACATACATACATAGATAGATAGATAGATACATAGATACATAGATAGATAGATACATACATAGATAGATAGATAGATACATAGATACATAGATACATAGATAGATAGATAGATAGATAGATAGATCCATAGATAGATAGATAGATAGATACATAGATAGATAGATACATAGATAGATAGATCGATAGATAGATAGATACATAGATACATAGATAGACATAGACTTTTTGAGAGTTTTCATACTAAAGTCCCGATAAATCTCAACGGTGTTCATATCTCTGACAAACTACCACAGAAATGGTGAGAGAGAAACAGAAAGAAGGAAAGAAGAAGTACACACTGAAAGAGCTAACAAAGGAGTTCACTACATCCGGTAGAGACTAGATGAAACTTGTCTGGATTTTTGATGATAGAAAAAAGGGGAGGATAAACATATCACGAAAACAGCACCACATACAAGTCACCATGACATATCTCTGACAACTATGATAAGACTTTCTGCATGCCTTATCCTGTTTTCCTTTTGCCACTACACAATTTAGTTTTATGTTTACACTCGCTTTGGCAACACAAACGTTGTTTCCCGTGCCTCTGTGGTCCTTTGAATTTGAATTTATAATTTAGATAGGTAAATAGGCAGTGAGAGAAAAATAATAAATAATGGTTTTAGTTTATTTTAGTTCATTTTGAACATAAAGAAGAACATTTATGTTCATTTCACAAGCAGACATACAAACCAAATCATCCACATTCATTAGCTTCTTCTCACGAGGAGTGAAAAGAAGTTTAAAACTGATTTAATCTCACCCCTCCTCCTTGAAGTTGTCTGTCCTTAAGTTTGGTGGATTATTTGTGGGAGTTACACATACAAAAAAAAACAACACAAAATGCAGACTCCTTTTACAATACCCACCAAAATAAAAAGAAATGTCTGTGTCACGACTGTCACTGTTTTGATTATGTATGTAAAAAAAAATAAAATAGGCATATTATTACAGTTACCCTAATATCACTGGGAAGTCACTGTAAAATAATGTAGATGTGTTCCATTGTCAAATACTGACGTTGTTCTTTCTTTCTTTTTTCTCTTTTCTTCTCAGATTCAGTCTGAAAACCCGTTGGATGACCAAGTCAGACCATCGGACTGTCTTCACGGACTCTCTGCACCTTTATGTCTGTGGTCTGGCTTCAGAACAGTGCACTCCAGCCTTGGTCCAGTTTGCCCGGGCCTCTGGTCGAGCAGGACTCCAGAGTTGGGTGCAGAAACGACAAGCCCTCGTTCTGAAACTGCTGAAATCCCTGTGCCACAACAACCTGACCGGACCAAAGGTGGAATGGACAGATGTGACATTTTCTCTTTTCTCTCTCTCTTTTCTGTCTCTTTCCTTACTCATCCTCCTCTTCCTCCCCACATATCCCCAGATACTGGAGCTTTGCCACTGTGTTCAGGAGAGTCAGGACCAGCAACTGGCCAAAGAGACTGTTGGTGCAAGATCCACTCTGGAGCTGCGCAACATCCGGCTGTTGCCCAAAGACATTGATGCTGTGGCATTTGTAGTCAACTCTGTTGGTGATAACGGCATTGGGTTGGATTTCAGAGCGTGCTCGATGGAGCTGGAGTGTCTCGATGTTCTGCAGAGGTGTCGCTACATTCACCACCTCAGGTGGGTTGACACGCAAACACAAAAATGTGGAATTGTCTGGTGGCAGAGACGTATGTGAGGGTGGTGCAGGGCATGTTTGGAGTGATGGATGGGACAGCGAGACAGGTGGTACACTGAAGATGCAAGGAGTCGAGAGAAAGATGCACTTTCTTTTGGTTTTTCCTTTTAGGACCTCTTTCTCTTCACTAATAATAATTGTAAAAAAAGAAAAATCAATTAAATCAGTGATTATGTTCTTATATATCCTCCTTATCCCCCACCCCCCTCCCCTCAGGTTAAGAGTCTGGGTGTCATCCTCGACACGTCAGTAATATTACGCGGTCTACGCAACATTTAATCTTCAGTGAGAGATTTTAGGTGGCTGGTGGTATCCAAACATTAATGCCTGATTGATTATTTTACGTTTTATTTAACATTATTTGTGTGTCTTTAGCTTCCGGAGCCGCAAGTACGATGACAGGTTTGCTGAGAAGTTGTCCTCCATTTTGTCCGACTTCCCTCTCCTGAGAAAACTAGAGTAAGATTAAACTTCTTAAACTTTATTTTTTTACTTTTAGCTTAACTGTAGAAATCATCTTTTACATACAGTGTAGTATATACAATTATTTAACCTTTTAAAATGGAATATAATTCAATATCTCTCCATCATCATGTACAGTACACTAAACTTGTACATTCTGCCATTCTGTTGAGTAAATAATGTTCCTATTTATAGATGAGACGTGCTGGAAGTGTTTTTTAATCATTTATTATTGGTAATTGACAGATTTTCCCTTGTCTTGTGTAGGTTTTGCGGTGCCAGTCTGACGGCCACGGGAGCAGCGAGTTTGGCCTCTGCTCTGGAGAAGTGTCTGCACCTCACTGACGTCAAGTATTGATCTCCTTGTTTTTCCATAAGCAGACATTAATCTCATGCCACGTGTAAACGTGTGCTCAGATGATGCAGGTCTGAAATGTTTTTTTTTTAAAGTCTAAGTGACAACAGCCTGAAAGATGATGGGATCAAACTCATTGCCGATGTCGTCACCAAACTGCCCAGACTAGAGTCTGTAATGTGAGTTTATTCCAACACTGCAACAATGAAACGATTAATCCATAAAAAATTCATATCTTAATTCAACTATTCTTGACAATCTCAGATTTTTCAGCTTCTTAAAAGTGAATATTTTCTGCTTTTCTTTTCAAAGAAATGTTTAAAAATGTAGACATTTACTATTATTATATTTCATGTATTTTTATTAATCCCCTCCCTCTAACACTGATGTTGAAGATGTTATTGATGATTATTATTAGGGCCCGAGTCACAAATGGCAGGGGCCGAAATGGCTCCTGCATGAATTTGTCCGAGGAACCTTTTGTTATCCTTCAGATTATTATTATATGTGTGGATTTGCGGTTACTTTTGAGGGGGTTCACGGGCATAAAAACTCTGCATGGAGGTCAGGTCTGTGAAAATGCGATATTGAGATTAGCACCCTATGTAAATGAAACTGGCCCGATCATGCGTAATCTCAAATCTCAATCTTTTGTGTTTGTGCAACTTACAGGTTTAGTCGGAACAACAGCTCCCTGCAGGCAGTGGACTATCTCATCGGGAAAATGTCTTCACATGTGAACATCCAGAGTGTCCATGCAGAGTAGGACACACACACACACACACACACACTGTGCTGTTGCAGAATCTCGATGATGTTTCATGAATTGTTGTCCCGTTGCAGTGGAATGAAAGAGGTGACGATAACTTTCTACCAAAGCTCAGCTATGGAGTGGTGAGTTGAGTTTTTATGGTTTGATAAAATGAATAAAACCATTAAAACACACTGTAATGTTGCCCTCACTTATACGAACACTTCCTTCTTCTTGTCACACATTCACATGTGCAGCCATAAGAAGAAACCTGAACCAACTGTCAGGTAAAAACAACAATAACACTCTTTGTTATCACATGTTATCGACTTACCAAAACATAAATCAGCTTCCTGGGAGAACTTTGCTCTGTCTTTGAAGGTAAATTACGGGTTGTTAGCAAAGTTCCACATTCTCTGATTTTATTTGGGTTTTTTTGTAAAGAATTGAACTTGCCTCCGAACTTGTAATAATACTTATTCATCCCTTTTTTTTAATCTTGATTTAATCTCAATTTCTCTCCAGTTTAGTGAACCAGAACTGGACAAAGCCTGAGATGCAAAAAGTTGGGAAATCATTGGCTCGTTGCCCCGCCCTCTCCGTCCTGGAGTGAGTAACCGTACCCATAATGTCTTAAAACCACCTACTTTAATCAAATACAATAAAAAATAAATGAATGTTGAAGCTGTACTGTGTAACTTATAAACATGTCCATGACATCGATGTTACAAACCATGTTTTTGCACTGCAGGTTGTGTTTTTACTTCATTTGCTCACTTTTGGGCAGTAAATTATATTAAATTTGATTTGATTTGATGAAAGGTCTTGACAGAAACTGTTGTTATATAATAACACAAACATTACACATTACTACAGCTCTAACTTACACTTTTACGTGTTAATACCACTCACTAAATGGTGTGTGTGTGTTTGTAGTTTGTCTGGAGATCAGTGGGATGAAGACATTCTGGAGACGCTCACTCAACTTCTACCAAAGGTCAACGTCACCAACAAGATCCTGTAAGACTTGATTCATGCATCATCTCTAAGTACCATACAGTGAGCAGTATAGGTTCAAGTATAGGTAATAATGTGAGTTGAAGCTAAATGTGTTTAGTGTGTATTTTAGTGTTTGTAGTTGATTATATTGTACATATTTACACTTACATTTTCCGTCTGTAAATATTGGCAAAAACAAACAAAACAAACCTGCTCACCGTCCTTATTAAATAAATAAACTGTTTGTTTGATGATGGCGTGTTGTTGTTCTTTTTCTTTTCTTCTAGACTCAATGGCAGCTGCTCGTCAGTGGAGGACCTGGTGGTTCTGACCGCTCTGCTGTCTCACTGTCCCGCCGTGGTGGAGCTTCATATCCGGTACGACGCCGCATTACACGAATGCTATGAATCTGTACGTGGAGGATTCCTCTTTGGTTTGAAGCCGTGGCACGTGCATTCATGACTGTCTGTTTATGTCTGTGTTTATGTTGAAGACTGCAGTCTGATCCAGATCCTGTTCAGGTGTCTGTTGTGTATCCTGGAGGCAGCAAAAAGCCGGCAAACACTAAAACACTCTGGTATGTTTTCAGTTGTCAACTTTGTCATTTCAAATTTTATTTACTGTATTTACTTTTTTTCCCAACCTCTTTAATCATCTGGATTAGGGTAGAGTTTAGGGCTGAAACGATTAATCCATTATTAGTCGATTACTAAATGAATCGTCAACTATTTTGATAATTGATTATTCGGTTTGTGTGTTTTCGAAATAATTAAAACCAGTTTCTGTGATTTTCCGGCTTCTTTAATGTGAATATTTTCTTGTTTCTTTGCTCCATATAACAAAGGAATCATTAAAACCGAATCATTTTGGTTTGTGGTCCAAACAAGACATTTGAGAACATCATCATTGTCAGCATTTTCCAACATTTTCTGGACCAAACGATTACTCGATCGATCGAGAAAATAATCGACACATCACTTTTCATTTGCATTAACATATTATTTTATGGTGGCCAGATGTTGTTGTCGTCACTGATGATGGTTCTACTGTTGTCTCAGTCTCAGCTTCTGTGGGCTGCTGCACAACGATCTGGAGCGAGTGTGGAGGAGTTTGGGGACCTCGTGTGATCTCACTGTGCTGGAGTAAGACACTTTGCTGTCAACACATTCTCTCTCTGTCTCTCTCGCTCCTGCCCGCGACAGTAATTCTACATTCTTCACTTCATCAGCTTGTCCAGTAACAGTTTAGGAAACAAGGGTCTGAAGAAAGTGCTGGATGTCCTGCCTCGTCTGAGCAACATCCAGGAAATCAAGTAAGAGCAGAATTTTAAATAAAACCAAATGTGTGTTTGGTAAATTCAAATAAAGGGTAATTAGCAGCGGGGAAAGTTGTTTTTATGTTGATATATGATGCTGCTGCTGCTGCTGCTGCTGCTGATGATGATGATCTAATGACCAATGACACTGTTGCCTACATTTCCCCTCAGAACATTATTCAGTATAAAGAGCTAGAAAAACTAGATGTAGATCTAGTTTTTTGTCATTGCACTTGGCTCTGGCTGCAATGTTTACTCGATGAATTGATTAATAATCGGTTACTTAATCAATTATCAACTCAGTTACCAGTTTGAGTTTATTTTTAAGTAAATAAATCAAGGTCTCTGATTTTCCAGCGACTTAAATGTGCATATTTTCAGGTTTCATTAAAAGTGAATCGTTTTGAGTTTTGGGAAACAGAGATTAACGTCTTTTTGACATGTTATGGACCAAACAACTAAGCAATCAGTTGAGGAAAAGAATCATGAGATTATAATTTGTTTCAGTGTCAGCAACAATGGCATCAGCATGGAGGGAGTAGCGACGCTGGCGTCTGCTCTGAGCTCCTCGAACAACTTCACCGAGATTAACATCAGGTACTGAGATTTCTGTGTGTGTTTGTGTGTGTGTGTGTCACCATGGCAAGGAGCCCTTTAGAGCTGCTGTTAAACAGCTTTATATTAAACAAAAAACAAAAAAAAACACATGTTCACAGAAGCATACTCATTTGCATAGAAATGAACTTATTACAGTTGACAATGGTAACTTGATAACTTGTAAACTGGCTGACACTGACGGGCAGAATTCTACCACAACTGTAATCTGTGTCTGTTGGTTTTACAGCAAGGAAGGAAGAGGCCGTGTCATCCTGAAGTTCTGCACCGACAGACGGTAAAAAAAACACTTTAACACTTTAATACACTTTCATTTGAATGATAATAAAACTAATTCTGTGCTTGTTGCATTTTGCAGTGATGACAAACAGCAGCTGAAGACGTTCAGGTAAAGCAAGCTGATAATGAGCTTGTAGGAAAATATTTATCAGCTATTTTGTCAGTCAATTAATGAATTAATTTGTCAAACAACAACAAATGTGTTGGTTTAGTTTTTCAGACGTGAGATTTACTCTTGCATTTCTTTGTCTGTAAAATTTACATTTTAGTTTTTAGCATATAGCAATTCAATTCAATTTTATTTGCACTAGAGGCAAAAGATATGCAGCCATCTGCCAAGACAGGTTGGGGTGAAAGGAAAAAATGGGGGACAGAGGACAGGTGGGGGACAGAAAGGACATGAGGGAGGTGAGGTAGAGTCAGACCAGGAGCAGATATACAACAATTGTATCAAGTTATAAGTTCAGACAAGTGTCAAGTTCCGTTTTATTGACTAAATGATTCATACATTTTAATCTCAGCTCTACACTCATTCACTTTTGTGTAGGATGAACGACAGCAGCCTCCTGCCGTCCGACGTAAACATACTGTGCAGGAAACTGGCCAATTGTGACTCCTCCCACTTGGAGTTAGAGTAAGTGCAGTGTTGATATTACTGTGTTATTATATAGCGTATTTCGAAACAGGTTGACTTTTTAGTAAAATGTTGTTTCAGTTTGTCTCACAACGCATTGAAAGTGGAGACGATCAAGAGTCTCCTCCGAGTTCTACCGAAGATGGTGTCACTGCAGACGCTCAAGTAAGACACTTACTGTGTGCGTTGCTTTCATTTGAGTGTGTAATCAGTCAGTTATCAGTCCGGTCACTCATTGGCAGCATATCTGCAAATCAGTCGACCCTTTAACATTTATGTAATTTAAATAACTTAAAAGGTAACTTTACTTCCTCCAGTGTCAGCAACAGTATTGCATCATCAGCCGAGGCACTGATGTTGGTCGACTGTTTGACGGTCAGTCAATGCATCACATCAGTGGAGCTCAGGTACGTTTCTTTTTTTCCTCTGTGTCGTTTTACTTCCTTTTCTAAGGAAAATTTAGACGAAAGAGCGTCCTTTAATGACAGCTGTTGTTCCTCAGGCCTCAGGGAGAATGTTTCATCCATTTTGACAGAGCGAGAGCAGAACAAGCCAAATGCAGGTTTGTCAGCAAAAAAACATCACATTCAGTTTGACTTGTTGATCTCAACTGCCTATATAATGTTGTATTAATGTGGCATAAAAATGATATAAGCACAGAAATGAATGTGTAGTTTATAAACCACTTTAGAAAGGAGAAATTAACTCTAAAGAAACAGCAGACCTTGATGTACATGATGTTTTCTCAGAGCAGTTTATTAATATATAATATATTTACTCTCCTCTCTTCTCTTTCCTTGCTGTGTGCACAGATTTACTCATTTTAGCCTGAACAGTGATGACATGGAGAGGCTGATTGAGGTTCTGCTGCAGGGTCCTCAACTGTCTGTCCTAGAGTATGTTCTCTCTCAAATACTCTTAAATACATTCACAGCCACTTTATTAGGTACAAAGGACACAGGAGTGGCACTCGATGAGGTTCGAGTTATTGTTGTGTTGGTTTGTTCATGTTCCATCAACCATGCCGCGTTCAAACGTTCATATTTACTAACTAACTGTATCCCAGCCAGCATGTGTCCATGTGGGCCACATAAGGGTTATATTTATGGGCCGATAATCTTGTTCCCAAACTGGTTTTTCCATGGTGGCCCCTCCTGTGTTCTGAGGTCCATGTAACTGAAACCATATAGGACCTGCACACTTAAAGCTCATGTACCCACATAGCCTAGAAAGGGTACTTACATGGGGTGCATGGACAAACCTGCTTGGGGTCCACATTGACAGTGGCTGGGACTGAGTTCCTGTCACTGTGACCGGCTTGTAGATATTTCCATTAACAGGCAATTGAAGAGATGAGCTGTACCTAATAAAGTGGCTGTTGAAAGCAGCGCTCTCCTACCAAACTCTAATGAGCAACTCTGTCCTCTGGCTGCCAGTTTATCCAGTAACCAGCTGACAGACGATGGAGTGAAGTGTCTCATGGATTCTTTACCAAAGCTTAAAATCACCAGCTTTGTGAGGTAAGACAGAAAAATAGTGTAACAGATGTTGACTGAAGAATAACGATTGTGAACATTGTCTTCATGTGTGCAGCCTGAGCAACAACACACTGACACAGCAGGGACTGTTGGACGTGGCAAACACACTTTGTACCTGTGATGACGTCTCTGCTGTGGAAGTCAGGTGAGTCTGTGCAAGGTAGAAGCTGGGCCGTATGGGCTAAACATTATATTCTAGTATATTATGGCAGAAAAGTGTTTATACAGTCTATAACTCAATTTACCACACAAAAAAGGGTTGATTCCTGTGTGTCTCTTTGTCCTCTGACTCAACCCCTCTGATGGCTGCTGGTAGTCTGGGAGTAGAAAGGAAGTGTCTCATCTGGTTCAGTCAACACGGAGGTTGTGAAAAATCCCTGAGGTAAGACGAGTATTTACTAAAAATCCAACCTAGGGTCTGTTTTCAATCGTTTTGGGATTGGAATCCTGGGTCAATCATCAAATGTGTCATCCATAGAGTATACAGGAAGTTACCGCATGAACAGTAACAACAGAATTTATTTTTATTTGCATTTAATGTTCAGTTCTTTTCCTTCTTTTCCGTCGCTGCACCAGTGTCAGAGAGAGTCGTTTGGAACAGGAAGATCTGGTCAGATTATCAGAGATCGTGTCTCACTGTCCGACTCTGACCAAACTACAGTACGTCTTCTATTTTTAAATGTTTTCCATATGTTTTCATCTGAAAAACTCCATAACTTCTACCTTTCAGGACGTTTGTAAACTAAACACATGCTGTTGTTCTATGTCAGTGTTGATCATACTCTGCTCATAGACACAAACATAGACGTACAGTACATTTCTTTGATTTTCAGGTTGAGGAACAATTCACTGCAGTCAGAGTGGACTGAAGACTTTGTGAAAGTGTTGAGCGTTGGTGAGAGAGGATGCCGTGTCAGGTGAGATGGAGACATTTACATAGAGTCTCTGTCAAATGTGGTAAACTGGTCTTATTGTTAGAAACAATGACACTGAACAAACACTTAATGGATCGGTTAAATCAGTTGAATTTTACCAACTAACTTGCTTCCTTGTCCATGTCTCTGTCCATGTCTCATAATGGCAAAATTCATTAGTGTATTGAAGTGTGGACACAAAATGTAGATTGGAGACAATGAAAAGTGGTGGTTAATGTTTAAGTTAAGTGATTATAATATGTCATTTGTTGACGTGCGCTCTGTGACTAAACTGTTTTATTTAAATATAAATATTTATTTAAACTGTTTTATTTAAATATACATATTTATTTAAATTGGAAAGGATATCGGCCAAAAACCCACATCAGCCCACCTCTAGTTCACCGTCTTTTAGATCTGTGTTGCTTTACAAACAGCTGATTAAAGTGCTGATGTTTAACTAAATGTATCTTTCTGTCTTTCTCTCTCTCTCTCTGTCTCTCTCTCTCTCTCTGTCTGTCTCTGTCTCACTCTCCTCATCAGTATTGAGGAGAGTTGGATGAGAGGTGAAAAAGCTGTCGGCCTCGTGTGTCGCTGTCTCCAGCTCAGCAACATTCACACCATCAGGTGAGACGAGCAAAAACACACAATTAGATATTTAAATCGACACTGGATTTTGTTACATTTTCCAAAATAAAGTAAACATACACTTTATGTGTCTGTAGTTATTAAGACTTTTAAATGTGTTTGTTTTTCAGGGTCCACAGCAGCACACTGCACGTGTCTCTGATGAAATCCTCAGGACTGACTTCAGTCAGGTAATAGATGTTTAGTTTGCATATTTTCACTGAATCATTATAAATGTGTCCACTAAACTATAAACATGTCAAAATAAACAGATGGAACCAGTTCACCCCTATGTTAACAGATTAGACGCATCTCGTGTGAAATGGAACGTTACCAACCGGAAGTTCTATACATCAGAGATAAATAAAACAAATAAAAATATAGAAACGTAATACCCAAGAGACCTGAAAACAAACAATAAAACAATAAAAAAATACTGTAGAAAGTAGAAAACAACACAAATACACACGTCATACAGTAAAAACAGTAACAAAAAAGGTAAAACCAACGTCTCATACTGGGTTCTTTTATTTGTTTATTCATTATTTGTTGATAATGATACTGACTTTCTACCAACAGGATTACATAAAACTTATCACTGTCATTTTAGTGTCCAGCCTGAATCTGAATACATTAATTCTTCTTCTTCTTATTATTATTATTATGTTTATGTCTCTCCTTCAGCCTTGTGGACTGTGCACTGGAGGGTCGTCATCTGTCCCCTCTGACAGACATCATCCACAAGTGTCCTCTACTGACTGAGCTGGAGTGAGGACCCCTTTATTTTGTGTTTGAATGTATTCAACCTGCAGCAGTATACCATGGATGGAGAAAAGCTGACGTTTGTTTGTGATTATTCACAGTTTTTCCCACAGCAGCCTGGGTACAGAGGGAACCCGGTCTCTCTGCTCTGTCCTGCCCTCGTTGCCAAAACTCACTTCTCTCAGGTTTGAGCTTTTTTTTCGTCCCACAGTGTTTACTACACCTTTTGTCTGGATGTAAGCATGTGCGTCGTCTGCTCTTCTCTTCGTCAGTGTTGTTTCCAAACAGATGTGTTCTGTGAGTGTGGTGGACGAGCTCTCGGAGGCTCTGCTTCGGTCTGCAGCTGTTCAGCGTCTCAAGTGAGCAACACACACACACACACACACACACACACACATTTTATTACCTGTCTAGTGCCGTCATTCATTTGATTCAATTCCTCCTTGTGGCCTTCATTTAGAGTCTTAATTGAATAGCTAGTTCTCCATTTTCTTAGGGTTATCTATAAATAAATAAATAAACTTCAGCACCCTTTAGATCACAGAAAATGAATAAATAAATGAATCAGCTTGAAAAATAGTAAATACGTTTATACCTAAGATTCATACACGTATCCAGTATTAATAGAGAAGAAGAAGAATATTTGTTGCTTGGAAAGTCTGTGTATCCTCACGTTGTTCTTGTTTTTATATGTGTAAGACTTCTGTATTTGCATTGTTCCTGTTTAACATGATGATCATTGTGTTCCTCTCAGTCTGTCAGGTCATGTGATCAGTGACACAGCAGCTCGGAATATAATCGCAGTATTTCCCCGTTTACGGGCACTCAAGTAAGCATTTAATAATATGATGTAATACAGGGCTGCAATGATTCTTTGATTATAAATTGATTTATGTGAATTTTCAATTATTAAGACAGATTTTCAGCTTCTTAAATGTGAATATTTTCTGATTTCTTTGCTCCATATAACAAAGAAATCATTAAAACTGAATCATTTTGAAGACATTTAAAAACGTCATCATTTCCAGGTTTCAACATTTTCTGATATTTTCTGGACCAAACAAGCACTCGACTAATCGTGAAAATAATTGTCGGTTGCATGATGTCACCACCTGTCTTCTCCAGTCTCTCTCATTGTTCATGGTCGGCCGCTGAAGGACTGCCGCTGGGACGCTGTGTTCACCTGGAAGAACTTTGGTAAGACAAATATCATCGATCAATACTGTTCTACTGTATATACCTGGTATGTGATCGGAGTGGAGCTGAAAGAGAGAAAGAAAGTAGCTTCCATTATAACCTTCTGTGTGTGTGTCGTGTGTGAACCTAAAGTCTGGACTCTGTGCATCTGGATGAAAAGAGCCGCGAGTGTCTTGCAGAAACACTGAGGAACATCCGCTCTATACGCAGTCTCAAGTAAGGATCACAATCTTACTTTTCAACTCTGAGTGCAAAAGTCTGACACAGCTCTACATGTACGAGATTCTCAAGGATTCTCTGGATTACTACTCTCATTACTTTAATTAACTAGATTGTATTTAATGTTTTTTGTGGCTAAAATCCTTGTTATTTCCTCGTGTCTTTTCCACTATACAGTTACGGCACGGCTCGACTCCACTCAACTTGGTTTGGCATCCTTTTCCATTACTACAGTTGCTCGACGCGAGGGGAGTCGATTTATACGTGACACACACAAACGAGTGACAAGTGACTTGTAAAGCACTCGCGAGAGTCGGTTCATTAACATGATGTGTTCACAGAATCGTTCAGTACTTCCTGCATCTGCGTCTCTGAACTGAAATACCACTGAACGGGTTGTGATTCGGCCCTCGATCGCCTCTGTTAAATAGAAATAGAAATGCAGAAATAGAACATTTGAGACATTTCCTTTGCTAAATGTTGGGGATTAACGCAAGTTTTCGGGGATTTTCATCCTTTTAACTGATCTACAGTGCGGTTTGATTCTTGTGTCGAACGTCACGCCCGTGACGTTGTCACATTTTGGTATCAGCTCAGCTCGCCAGAGCAGGTACTAAAGAAGCACCAGGTACCAGGTACCAGGTATTATCACTAATGGAAAAGAAGAATTCCGAGTCGAGTCGTGCTGGAGCTGTGTCGTGGACAATGTGCCAATACCTCATGCAAACAAACTGACATGATCAAACCACGACTTCGAACTCCTCACATAGTAGTAAGTAGTAAGTATTTATTTAACAGAGCGGTGGCTCAGGCTCTCAAAGGTTATTCCGGTCCCTTTTCATTCATCATTTTAATGCTGACACATTTTGTTGACACACATGTAGCATCGGACTCTCTAATAATCTGCTCTATTTATGACATGCGTTTTTCTCACACTGCCTCTGCCAGAGCTGCAGCGTCGCTCGCCGCTCACACCGCTCACACCGCTCACACCGCTGCCACAGCTTGTCATACCAGCATGTCAGCAACTCGGCATGAACCTCGACATGAATTTAATACAGTCTGATTATGTGATTAAACCACCCCACCACCACCACCACCACCACCTCCCCGTCATTCCCTGTCTGCTCATAGTGCGAAGTTGCAAAGTGTCGCTTACCGACAAACAGGACACTCTGAACACAAGAATTGTTTATACATTGCATAAATACGTATCGTGCTTGCAAGATTACATCCTTGTCACATGCTTTTGTGATTTTTGTGTGTGTGTGTGTGTGTGTTTGACAGGCTAAATAAGATCGCTGCAGTCGTGGGATCATCAGAGACAAGTGGTGCGCTGCATCTTCTCGCTTCGATGGAAGGGCTGACACGACTGGAGGAGATCGAGTGAGTTTCACTCACAGAAAATCAGATTTGTGATGGTCGTGAAACCTAATATCAAAATGAATCGACCTCTTTTAAATCCATCATGGAAGAAAAAAAAACATTAAAAAAAACCCATAGCTCTTGGGGGTTGACGGTAGCTCAGTGGTGGACTGAGTCGTCCTTCAGCTCAAAGGTTGTGGATCGGATGCTTACTTAAAAAAGTAAGCATTTATCACTGCAGTTACAAATAAAAAGATCCCATACTCAGAATCAGTAGGAGTGGCCGTGACCTTTGATCAGTCGCAATCAAATACATACAACGTCATAAGCTCTCTTGCGTGGTCTCACGAGTAGAAAAGAGATTTTCTCTCTCAAGGGACTTTCTGGTTAAATAAAAGCACACTGTGAACAGAGTGAAAATAGAATATAATGTGTAGTACGCGGCATATGATGTACAAGAGTAGACTTCACATGTAGGACATATGAATAAATGTGGTCCTGAGCGATGTTTGATGTCCGTTGGATTCAGGTTGGACGGATGGAGGATGTCTGACAGAGGTGTAGAGCAGCTGAGCAGCAGACTCCTGCCCTGCTGGACGGAGCTCAGGAAGATCAGGTAGGAAAGGTCGCTGTGGATAACCGGACATTGATTTGTTCTCTGAAAATGAAAGTGTTTCGGGGGTTTACAGTTAATAGCCACACCCCACACATGTGTAGAAAAATAATCGTGTTTCTGGTACACTTTTATATTAAATTAAAATATTGCTAACACTTTTAGTTAAAGTACAGTAACAGCATGGCAATATGATGGTAATACTAGTAGTTTGAAATTGGTAAGACATAATATTGCAGCGCCATCTTATTCTCCTTGTGAATAACTCCATTAATCTCAATAAGCAGCCGACCATGAACTCAATAATTACCATAATTATTATTATTACATATTAGTAAAACCTATTTTTACTTTATGGCTTTTGACCCAGTATGAGTCAGTTTTACCTGTTTTGTTGTTTTCATACTTTCTACAGTAGGTTATTGTTTTATTGTTTGTTTTGTTTTATTTATATCTGATGTACAGCACTTATAGTTTCAGTTGTTTTTAAAGTGCTTTATAGATAAAGTTGGATTTGGATTGGATTTCCCATAGTTTTATTACCTTAGTAATTAGTGTAGAAATAACACGGTATCAGTATCATGTTAATATTATGATCACTATATTGTCACGGTCACATCAGGGAGGTTATGTGTTTTGGCCGCTTTAGTCTGTTTACTGTGAGCAGCATGAACAGCATAAGCTGATCCACATCTAGATTGAAGAATTGTTGACCTTGCGAGACGGAGGATTGTGCTGACACTGTGGGAAACAGCTCTAACAGCCATGTTCCAGCTTTGTCATTACTGGTCTTAACTCGAGTCAAGTTGTTTCCATAAATGATTTTCCTGGCATTTGCTTGATCCTCCCGGTGTCCGGTTAAAAGTCAGTCAAATTACACAGACTATTTTTACTGGGCTGTAGCTTCCGCCTTGACTGGGACCAGCTGTTGCCGTTAGACAGCAGGTTCAGCAGCAGAGTGACTGACAGCACCACGAGGTTCCTGCCTGAGACACTTACAGTCGTCTTTACATGTTGTCCTGCAGCGGCGCCACCTAGTGGTAGTCTCAAAAACTACAGTAGTACGTCGTGGAATACAGTAAGAATCCGAGTTCTTCCTAGAGACCACTGCACTCTCCCTGCTGCTCTGTGGTGTCTGATCCTGCCCTTACATTATTATTATTTATTTATCTATTATCTATCTTACCCTTATCCACCAGTATTACTATACTTTCTGAGATGGATTTATTTTCTTGATTTATTATGTTCCATATAGATAAAACCATTAATATGCACATAAACATACAACTGCTTGAACTGAGATAAATGTACATTGCTCCTTGTTGTAGTTTTGGTTTGGCTAAGAACTTAAAAGTATATCAATGTTTATGTTTTGTTTTATTATTTTCCTTTATTGACTGAAGCTAAATCTAAAGTATCCAAACAAGTTTGATTGCTAGAAGATAAAGTATTTACAGTATTATTTACTATTTCATTTGCCCGTCCACTCTCCAGACTGGCAGAGAACCTTATTGACGACCAATCGGGAGACAGACTGCTGGAGGCGTTGATCGGCTGCAGTCATCTGCAAGAGCTCTAGTGAGGATCTTTATATATCTTGCTTCCATGTACTGTAGTATCATCTAGGTTGTGTTATATTAAAGCTGCTCTTTGTTGTCCAGTCTGTGTAGCAACCGTCTTGGTGACCTCACTGCAGCCAGGATGACCCTTGTTCTTCCCTTGTTGACACACATCACTGTGTTAGAGTAAGGCAGGCACACACACACACACACACACACACACACACACACACTCAAAATCATTGAATCTTATTGTCTTAGTCATAAATATCCCGAGGATTCTGTTTGTTTACTCCTATATGTGTCTTTTTTAGTATTTCATTGAATGTTATTGGAAGTGAAGGGTCAGTGAGTCTGTCCAAAGCAATCCTGTGCATGAAGAACCTCACCAAGATTAAGTAAGACTTGTCTTATTGACGCAGGAGTCACGAGACGTATTATTTACAAACTAATTATCATTATTTGTTTCTCTGTCTTGTTCTGCACGTTCAGTTTAACCTCTGTCGGGACTCCGGAGCTTTGCCCCGTAGCTGCCAGTCTCAGACACTGTCCTCTCTTACAGGAAGTGAGGTATGATCCCAAATGGGCTGTAAGCAATTTGGTTAATTTTAGAGCTCTGTTTGTTTACAAGATATTAAAGTGACTTAGCGTTGGTTTCTTTAGGATCTTTGGTAATGCGGTAAAATCTCCCTCCCCTTTGCTCGTCCACCTGTGTAATCATCTCATCTCGCTGCACAACAATTGTCCACTATCTTCACTTTTTATGAAAAGCAGCTGATGAAGAGAAGAGTTGTCTGACGTATCCTGTTGGATTTGAATGACTTTGTTTTGTTTCTGGGTGATCGTCAGCTCTATCGTAGATAGAGAACACGATGGCCCATGTGCACCAATCACTGTAGTTTTCTATATTCTTGCTTTTACAAAATCGAAATCTAAAAAGAAATCTACTAATTAATTAAATCTAATCCACTAAATCTAATAGTACATAGTATATTATCTCCTCTCCGTCCCTCTCATTTTCTCCCTCTCTTCTCAGTCTGGGATGGAATAACTGTGGCGATGACGTGGTGCTGGAACTGGCCAGAGTTTTGCCCTTTTGTCTGAAAATGACCAGAATTGAGTGAGTTTGCTGAATCACATTTTTTTCAGTTTTTATTTTATATCATTTCTATTTTTGTATTTTCGTTGTTCTTCAGGAACAACATGAAATAACATATTATCACTGTAGTATTATTGTGTTATTACAACAATATTGTATTATTATTATTGTTATTAAGTCATTCTCTGGATTTTCACGTCAGAAACAAAGTGTGTTGCTATATATGTTATTTTGCTGAGTCACTACTACACGACATGTGTATGTGTTTGTGTGTCCTAGTCTGGAGTCTAACTGTGTGACTGTTTCTGGAGTGGAGGCCTTGCTTCGAGTCTTACAGTCGTGTCCTGCTCTTCAGATTATCAGGTAAAAAAAGATTTGGCCCATAGCGGCACCTGCAGACGATGCTTTATTCGTACATTTACGCCTGATAACATGGCTACTGGAACAGACAAAGGAAGAAAAAAAACAGATTTAAGACACTTTAACCTTTCACCCAATGATAAAAAAATGTTAGACAGCCTTTTTCCATTGAAAACAAAAGTGTATTTCATCGCACCAAAGTCCCTGGAGAAAATCACAGCACACAGGGGTTATAAATCCACTGCTGCCTCCATCAGTAAGTTCAAATATGTAAATAAACAAAATGTATATATATATAAATATATATAATATATAAAAGGAGAGTGAGCTTTCACTTTAATATAATTTTACTTAAATCAGCTCCATATACAATAGATAATAATGTGTTTTTGTTAGGCTCTGGAGGAACAAGGTCTCACCCAGTGAAGCCCACATGCTGAGCCTGAAAGACAGGCGACTGAATTTCTCCTCCACTGGATGCTGATGCTTTCTCTGTGTGTGTGTGTGTGTGTGTGTGATGGACATTGTGGAATTTGGAGGAGCATCCTTCTTGTCTGCGTAGGTGAAACCACTGCTGACAGTACTGTTTTACTCTTTGCCAAAATAAGTGTCACAGTGTGTTCACCCTGCAGATCGTCATGCAACATGAAGCTTCAAAAGTGATGAAACGGGAAGAAGTAGGTAGAATATGGCAGCTGCTGGTATTGAATGGCATAATTGTTGAAAAAGACCACTATGTGGTAGAATGTATGCATCTTTTAATTTCAGTATTAAAAGTATGACTATGCATTGACTTGTCTCTAGTTTCCGTAAACTGAGAATCAACTAATAGTAACGTTACGTTGATGTTTTATTTTGTAAAAAACATCACATCTTGCGCTTGTCAGGTCATTCACATAGAGTAAGTCACACAAATGTGACTTGCAATGTGTGGCTTTATTTTATCTAATGAGTAATTAATTTAAAACATGCAGAAGCATAAGATGCAAGATATGACTATAAAGTTGTTGTTTTTTTATCAGTAATGTACACTGAAGAGATCCTGTGAAGACGTTTGCACTGTGATGTTAGCAGATTGCACTATGATGGTGTTTACAATTATCAGAGGCCACATTTGTGAAAACACGATAATAATTCATGAAATTACAGTAAAGAAAGAGTTGAAAGGGAGGCTCCTTCTACTCCTCCTCATTTTAGGTTGTGGTCTCTGTTCCAAAATTGTGTATTTATTTTGCATAATATTATTTGACGTTTTATTTTTTGTTGTTTATTTATTTTGAAGTAAATGGCAGATTATAACTCTCTGGTGTTATATTGATCCTCTCATTTCTAAAATGAGTTCACCTTCTCCTTTTCCCATTCCTCTTTGTTTGTGTCCATTTCATTCATTTCTATGATCAGCTCTGCAGAGGTTTCATATGAACTGGCACAAGATTTTTCTTTTGTTAAAGTTTGCCTTCAGGTTGAGTTTTGAGTTCTCGTGTGATGAATCACTTCTGTTTCATTTTGGCACTGAAATGAAAATTAAAATAATATTTTGGCCTTTTATTTGCAGCGTGTTTAATTTCCTGTCCGTCTCTTATGTCACAACACAGCACATGTTTCACTTTAATATGTTGGCAGAGTCCAAATGCAGCTAAAACGACCACCACAAGGAATGTTTGTAATGTCCTTTAACAGACTCTGTGTGTGTGTGTGTGGTGACAGCTGCTGATATGACAGCTGGGAACATTGCTGTCCAAAAGCAGTCACTGAACTCTCATTTATTTCTATCTGGTGTCCTCTTGAGGTGAAAAGAGGTGGTGCAGCGAAACATGATTTTAATCTCAGCTGTGATCAATATTTTATTGAGTATTTAGACTCTATTTAGTGGTTTCAAAATAAATTGTTCTGTAATTTTTAACTGATAGCTGTGGGGAATGTGACATATACAGGTTCTTTTGTATTATTAATAATTTTCTATATAGTGATAAGAAAACATAACATGAAAAGTACAATTTACAATTAATAACATGTTCAATGTGTGCAAATTATGACACTATGTGCTCCCTTACATTGTTAATGTATATAACTGAGTTAATATTACCAATTCATTGACATGTTCAGTAGGTCACACTCACACACACAAAGAGAGATGGAGAGAGACCCAAGTTGATGTACCTGTATTAACCACAAGAGAGTGCCATGGGAACAACATGTCAAATCGATACTTAGATACAATAATGATAATAATACATGTATTTATGCTGCAGTTGTATGCCTAAATTAAAGACACTAAGACAACAACCAATGTCACACAATTCAAAACACAATTAATGTGTAAAAAAAAAAATCACAAATCAATAAAAAAAATAACAAAGCACACAAAAGGAAATACTAGCAAATCAAATATTTTGACTTAAAAAAACAAAAACAAAACGCAAATAAATACAAGAATACACACTAGTTGTTTTTGACAAATAAACTTAAACGGAAGTGCTTTGGCAGTGACGCTTTTATTTTGCAGGTAATCTCGCAGCACGTCCGGTCCTCTTAAGCTAGTGCTGCTAACTTGACGCAGGTTGCTTCATTCATTTTACACGTTAGAAGGACGAGGGTGAGGATGTTCACGCTGTTGCTTCTTCCAGGGAAAATGGCAACGACGGTTTAATTTTTTTATGGACTAATCTTTTTTATTTTTTTTTTAACAAATTGTTTGTTCGAATTTTCGTAATTACTTGTTTTAACGGGAATTAACGTGTGTGTGCGCGCGCGCGCGGTAAGAAGAAAGTGTCAGCTGGTGAGAAGTTGGACGTCGTTTGACTGAGGTGAGTGTGAGACTAATGTTGTTGTTTGTTTGTGTGATAGTTACGCGCAGAAATGTAACTCTCAAAGAGACACTGACAAACTGCGTTTACTTGTGCAAAATGTGTCAGTCCATGAAATGACACGGTAAAATGCCGTGTAGACGTTTAGAGGAAGGATGTTGGAGGTACAGCATTTTTAGACAAACACCGGAGATGCACGGTGAATTTTGACAGTAAAGAGACAGTTTCTGTTTTTTTTTTTAGAGCAATTCCACGTTTAATTAAAGTTAACAACTGATTGTTGTTTACGTCTCTCCGAGTTTTGGTTAAATGTGGCAGCCAGAATATGTCATTTGACTTAATTGACTGTCTGCATGATGACTTCACTGTGTTATTAGCACCGTCCTGGACTGTCCTGTCCTGCAGGGACATGTCTCAGGTGTGACTGATGCACAGCAGGGTCAGTATTTATAATAGGCATGGGAACATTTCCTGTCATTCACAAAATAATTGCAATATTCAAACAACAAGAAATGCGTTTAAATCATTTATTCTTTAGAGACTAAAGGTCCAAACATCTGTCAAAACCTGATTTGTACCTGGAACATCCATTTACGTCAAGACTCTGTCAGCTCCACGTTCCAGAGAGAAGTCGGGGGAAAAAAAACATGGATGCTAACATATTGGGGATATGTTAGCAAACAGCGTAGCAACATCACAAATAAATAGTACTATGCAGGACTGATTTACTGTGGAACAAAAACAACAACACTGTGCTATTAATGGCAAAAGAAGCAGTGTTTGTATGGGGAGGTTGCTCCGAGTTTCTGAGTTGGAAATTCCGAGGTCCGACTACAAATGGAATGCAGCAAAAGCACAAAAGTTCGGATTGAGTGCGGAAATTAGAAACCCTTAACTTACTGCTAACCCCTAAATTTTATAAGAATATCTTCTAGGGCTGACAACAATCCATTATTAATCGATTACTAAATTAATTGTGAACTATTTTGATAAACAATTAATTGGTTGAAGGGTTTTTCAGGAATCTTTGATGCGAATATTTTTCTTTGCTCCATATGACAAAGAAATCATTAGAACTCCCTGTGTTTTGGTTTGTGGACAAAACAAGAACATCAGGCTAGTTTGAAAAAAAGATCTTTTAAGTATTGCATTAAAGTTTTAAAGCTCGACAGCCAGTAGTACAACGTTGACAAAAATAAGTGTGATTCATGATATTATTGTTATATTATTTGAATATAGTGGCACTTTCTCTAAACCAAATGGAGGTACAGACAAAAGGTTGAACCCACTGACATTTAAGACGACTGTAAATTATAGCATGTTTTTAAAATTAGGACAATTATTTGGGTCAGGATAATCATGACAAGAGACATTCATAATGCCAGCCTCTTGTTGAAAACATTGATAGTAGACATTTTCTCCAGGATATTTTTCTTTACCATCTGCCCTTCATTGCATTACAGCATCGAGTACGATTTGCATAAGTAGCGTCTGTTTGTGTTAGACTCACTTACACATGATACTTATTGTCCTCTCATTGTTTTTTAATCCGTTCACTCGTCATTCAAACTGCTGTTTATTTTGCACTAAAGAGGCTGAATAAGTAAACAGGGATTCATCCAGTCACACAGCAGCTTTTTCAGCGCCTATGAATGGTTGAGTAAATGAATGAATGAATGAATGAATGTATTGCACTGGTATTTTCAGCGCAGCACCACCACTACTACCAGTGTGACATCAGAACAGCAGCAGAACGGGAGAAGCACGCTGCTTATGACACATTAGTATCTTAGCAACAGACAGCATCGTTTTCAGCACTCGCCACTCTGAGAACCAAACCTGCATGGACACAAGCTGCTGGTGGGTTTGTGATTCGTCCTCAATGCGTTCAGAACATGATTTACTGTGAGTTATACACCGAGAGGGGACGGCAGGCAGGTTTTGTTAGTGTTTTAAAATACATGTTGGGGGGTTTGCTCTTTACTTCCTTTTCACCCCTGCATTGAGGTTTCATCATTTTGGAGGTTCTGCAACCAGCTTTGATCCGGGCTCTGGACATTAGGTGTGTGTCTTTCTGTGTGTCCTTCTGTAGTTGTGGGGACCAATTTTGTTTCAAAACCATGACTGTGAAATATTGTGTCACTCTTTACAAATTCAAAGAGCTGTTTGATGGTTTTGGACTTGTTGAGGATTGAGCATTTCATTGTAGTTAGGTTAAATTTGTAAATGTTTGAGGTACTAAAGAAATGTACACCTGCTTGATTCTTAAATGTAATAATATGTTTGCTGCTCTTGTCACAAAGTTGTAAACTGCTCACTCTCCCTACACCAAAGTCCATATAGAAGAAAAATCTGTGTTTTTAGCTCATGGTGTAACAGGAGCCTCGTTTTGTTTAGTTTGTGTCAGTGAGGTAAATCTGAATTAATTTATTTGAAAATCCAAAGTCACAAAATAACGCATTTGAAGTTAACTGATAGAAGCAGCAGTGTATCAACAACTCCTCTGTGCAGGAGATGTAAAATCACTGATTTTCTCTATGGATTTTGGTGCAGGAGAGTGAGCAGTTTGTAACGAGACACAAACTTCAGTTTCCAGTAAAACGTATTCTTGAGATATAGTGAATTTAAGCAGATGCAGATTTAATTCAGTGGAGAAAAATATATGTGATATTTCAAGCAAAAACTTGAAAAAAATGACATGGTTCCAGGTGATTTAAATGTGTTTTTTTGTCACACATAACTAAGTTGTTGTTTGTGCTTTGTGCTAAATAGGATAAACTAGAGGACTATCCTGGAGATTGTATGGTTTATGTCAGTAATATACAATCTCACACAATTGTTTTGGCTGCAAAAAGACATTATTTGTATTGTGCTTGTGGAGTTTTCATAAAAGTTTTCTAAAGTTTACAAGTGGTCAGCCAGTGTAGGATGATGCGTGGGTATGTATGAAACTTTGAAAAAAGTGACTTCTCTGCCTTGTTTATTTCAGGGTGATTAGTTCTGACCTCAGATCATGGCCTACACTCTCGGCTCAGGCGCCGACGGCCAGACACGCAGTGTCGGACCTCAGCACTGCATCACTCGGGTGGAGATGTCCGTCACCGCAACCAACCTCCTGGACCGAGACGTAGCCTCCAAGTCGGACCCATTCTGTGTTCTTTTCCATGAAGTGGACGGAAACTGGGTGGAGGTAAGAATGAATTTTGATAAATGGAAGATGGAGGTGGTGGAGGAAGAGAGGGGAAGGGTGAGAAGAATAATCTATAGAGTTAGCTGTAGGCATCTAGACTTGCTTGACCTCTCATCCAAGAGGCTCCTTCAGTTCAGGAGGACTTGGCAGAAGGAGGACAAGAACTGCTTCTCAGAAGAAGTTTTGAATTTCTTCATTTATGAACTGAAGAAGCCTCTTCAGACAAGGTGGTGAAACGTCTTCAACTTCACTCTTCAGCAAAATACTGAAGATGACTATGACCTGGATGACTGAAAACCTTCACAGGTGAGGTGAGAAGGAAGAGGTGTTTTGTCTTTGTGAAAGAAGTGGAAATGGAGAGAAATGAAGGATGAAAATGGCACATTATGCAAAAACAGAGAGATGATACATTCGTGTTCGGCTCATCGGCAGTCAACACTGTTTCAGATGTTTCTCCATGCTGCATATCGGCTCCAGGGACACGGAGAGAAGATGATAAAAGGGAGACAGAAATACAGAGAGGACCGGAGAGAAGACTTTCAAGGTCACTTTCACTGTGGTGGGTCTTCAGCAGAGGAAAAGATGAAAGAATTGTGTTTGTTGTCTGTGTGAGTTTGCAGGCAGCATGTGTTGTGAGTCAGATTCAAACTCGCATTGTCTTGTCCATCTGGCAAGAGGCCTGTGATGCTGAGCCCAGTGGGATGTGGTTTGGTTATGTAGACCTGTTCAAAGGGCTCTGAAGATTGTAACGTAATGTTCCGTAAAGTGCTGCAAGTGCGTCAATATTACATTTACAGTCATTTATCTCCGTCCACACAGGAAGCAAGATAATCTGCAAAGGTTTTGTATTGGCCTTTTGTCCACACAGGGAGCCCTAAAACACTAATTTTGGGAAAAAGGGTGTTGTAAACATTTAAAAAATTTAAAAGATCACATCGGGAAAGTTCCGTTTTCCGCGTGGATATGGCCTCAGTGTTCCACATCCCAAAGAACTGGGAGAACAAGGAAGAGAACCACTAGAGCCAAGATTTAGAGCTTCCACAGTGACTCAATTGATTGGTAATTGACTACTTAAAGGAGCTTTTTCTTAAGTATGTAGAACATGGACCTTTTAGCATTTAAAGCGGTTACTGCAATACCAATTGAAAACATTGATTAAGTTTCTTAAACAGGACGACATAGACCACACTCGTATCCAATAACCTATTGATACATGTTCATTCGTTAGCAACAGACAGAGGCTGTAAGTGTAAATGTAAGAGACGATAAAACATTATATATGGTAAACATCCCCTCACAACCTCTTCCCTTTAAGCTGTACATCTCCACTGAAGACCTTGTTTTTGAGGGGGTTAGTGAGGTTTTGGGTAACGTCCGGTGTTTACGAC
This sequence comes from Solea senegalensis, assembly GCF_019176455.1. Taxonomy (NCBI): domain Eukaryota; kingdom Metazoa; phylum Chordata; class Actinopteri; order Pleuronectiformes; family Soleidae; genus Solea; species Solea senegalensis. The sequence goes on from NC_058030.1 coordinate 2,766,622, forward strand.
CCATTTCTGCACCTCATCGTGTTGCCAAACAGCTGGCAACCTGCAAATCATTCATTTCTTACATCTAACACCCTTTTAAATCATTGCTGTTGCTTGACGATCAATTTAATCGGGGAGCGTTCTACACCACTTTTTGTGCCTGACAGCGACATCAGGACCTTGAGGATCGACTGATGCATCAGATCTTTTATATCTTTTAACACTACAAAGCTGTTAAAAACACGCTTGTGCTGATGTGTAAATTCAAATTATATTGAAGTCCACACAGCACGGCTGACATTTACATTCTGGTTCCCATTCCCAAGACATCGATGGACGGTGTACACTTTTCCCTCTAGAGTCCGTGCTCTAGTAAAGTATTTATGGGATTTTTCAGTGTTTTTGGACCATGTCAGATTTTCCCGTTGAGTGATTTTTGACCCAGCATTGAACCTTTAGCTCATCCCATGATGAGTGATCCATGGTTTCAGCTTCTTTTAATGTGAATATATTCTGGTTTCTTTGCCCCTTTTATGACGGTAAACTGAATGTATTTGGGTTTTTGGACAAAACAAGACATTTGAGGATGTTGTCATTTTGGGATTTGAACATTTTTCATTTTTATTCTGACATTTTATGGCTAGATAATCAATTAGTTGAGATTGAAAAAAGATCCTTGCAAAAAATCATGCTCATAAGTACGTACTTGTGTTGTGTTTCTTGCTTTATTATAAGCAGTATACAGTACAACAACTGAATGGCCATATTGTCAGGGTTTATGCGAAGAAACGAACATGAGCTGAAGATGCTGAAGAGGAACGTGTTGAAGTTTGTGTGTGTGTGTGCACACGTGTGTGTGTGTAGGTTGCTGCCTCAAGGCTTCTCTTAAGCGAACAGCTGGTCAACGGGGCAAGTGTGTGTGTTTTTTGTGTGAATATGTGTGTGTGTGTGTAGGCGAGTGCCTCAGGTTGTAGCTCGCTGTCGGTCAGCAGGGCATGTGGCTCTGATGTGAAATTGCCAATGGTTACTATGGCAACCGGAAGGGAAACAAAAGCTTAGTGCTCATGGAGTGAGGCAACGACGGCGGCGGAGGCGAAATGAGGCCCGAACCTTATTTCTTGGATGTTCTCCACAGTTAGCTGTTGCTCTGCTCTCGCACTCGTCCTCGGCATTCTCACTTTCTCGGGCTCCCCTCCTGTTCCCTTTGTTTCTCTTTCTCTTTCCTTCTTTTTCTGATTTCTGTCAACCCGTCTTCCCCTCTCTTTCTCTCTGTCTCCGTCGCACTTGCCGTCTGTCTTCGTCTCCATTGCAAGATAGAGGTGTGAGAAGCAGCTGAGTCCGTCGGGGGGGAAGAGAGAGAGAGAAGAGGGAGAGGGAGAGGGGTAAGGGTGTGAGAGCCAGGAGGTGTGAGAGAGTGTGATGAGAAAGGAGTGGTGGGGGGAAAAAAGACTTCGGTAAAAATTACCAAGAGAAAGGAAAAGAGCAGAAATAGCGATGAACTCAAGAGGGATTGGAGGGATCTCATGAATGAAGAAAACAAAACCATCACAGCTACAGCTATTATTAGAGAAGCTTATAGAAATATTGATTCTCTAGATACCAGAATACTGTTTTCTCGCTCTAAACTCAAAATCCCTCAAGGCTTAGCACGTGTTAAGGACACACATACACAGTCTAAGCCTGCATAACGACAAGTGAGAACTCACATACAGAACGATATTTTACCACAAACAGCAGGGAAGCTAAAATCAGTGGGGTTTAAAATCACATCTTTACTGCAGACTTGTGAAGCTGTGACACCATTTGCTGCATCAGTATTTGTGACTGTGAACAAATGAAGTATCTGCTTTATCATTATTATTGTTATTATAATACACTTTTAAATGGAGCATGTCAGGAAATTTAAATGTACAGATTCAAAGTGTTGAGCTGTGTTGCCCCAAACTCTAAATGAGGATGTACACAAATGACTTGTTTTGTCCACAGACCAAAGATATTCAGTTAACGTCCAGGTTTCCCAATTTTGGTCCTCAGGGACCTCTGTTTTAGACGTTGCCCTGCTTCAACACACCATCTAAAACAGGCAGGGCAGTGGTCTTTGAGGACTGGGATTGGAAAACACCAAGTTATCGGTCATAGAGGAGCAAAGAAAATAGAAAATATTCATATTTGAGTCGCTTAAAACCCAATAATTGTTTATCAAAAATTGTTGGAATAAATGTAGCAATTGAATTGAACAGCTGATTCCTTGACTCGTACTGGAAAAGAGTAATGATTCCACACGTTCATGGTGCCCAGAGAATAAATCTAATTAGACTGGTGAGCTCCCTCCTTCTTACATGGGCGATTTTCTTTTAAACATCTCTCTCTCTTTCTCTGTGTGTCTGTTTGTGGTTTAGCTGGGCCGCACTGAAACAGCGGTGAACAACTTGAATCCGGTGTTTGGGGTGAAGTTTCAGGTGGACTACCACTTTGAGGAGATCCAGAAGCTTCGATTTGCCATGTTCGACGAGGACAAGTGCGCCACGCAACTCTACGAACACGACTTCCTGGGAGAATTCATTTGCACGCTTGGAGTGGTACGGAATTATTTTTACAAGTGGCTGTAGATAATGTAGGAACTAACTGCTGATAAATTCAATGAGAGGGAAACTAAGTCTACATCCATACTACATACTACTGGGCTGAAAATAGGGATTCATTTACCCACTTACACTTCCTGACTGGCTCTTACTAACCATGCCTCGATCAGATGTGAACCAAATCCACCTTTAAAACAACTGCAAAGGATAATCAAGTTTTTATCTGAAAACGCCTTTTTTTGAGTATAAACATAGTAAGGATGTATCCTTATTCAGGGAATTAGTTTTTAAGCCTGTGTGTTTCAAATTAAAATGCGTTAAATTTAAGATTTTTTATTAATTGTCCACTAGATCGTGTCCAATAAAAAACTCCACAGACCGTTGATCTTAGCCAATGGGAAGCCAGCTGGCAAAGGATCCATCATGGTAAGTACAGGTGCTTTATTTTGTGTCCTGATTTTCTCTCTGCACCCTGTCATCTGTGGTTGCCGTTGTAATCCACATGGATTATGTTTAATGGCATGGTTGCAGTATTTTATGGTGGTGATGATGATGATGATGATGACAGTGGAGTGAGGTTGTTGCCACGTCTGTTGCTGTGTATTTTTGTTTGCAGCTATTTTATGGTGCTATCTTTGTTACTGTAGATAACAGCTCAGGAGCTGTCTGACAACAGAATCATCACGTTAACACTGAGTGGACGTAAACTGGACAAAAAGGTGAGCAGCTCACCCCATCCCCCCTGATCTTCACCCTTGATCAGCTTGTTATGGAACATGAGTGCTCATCTTGTTTCCTCTTCTGCGCAGGACTTCTTTGGGAAGTCAGACCCCTACTTGGAGTTCCATAAACAGGGAGAAGATGGTAAATGGATGCTGGTGCACAGGACAGAGGTGAGTCACGGGTGGGAGATTAACGGCACCTTCATTTATCACTGTGGCAAGCTTGTCTTTTTTTAGTGAAGGCATGTATTACACAGGGTCATGCAGTGTAAGTGTAAGAACAGAAGGCAATTACAGATGCTGAGGTAATTCTGCAGCTGCACCACATATCTGTTTCTGAGTGACTTAATAATAACTTGCTTGTTTCTGTGTCTGTGACTCCAGGTCATAAAGAACACTTTAGACCCAGCGTGGAAATCTTTTACTGTGCCTCTCATTTCTCTCTGCAACGGAGATGTGGACAGAAACATCAAGGTCAGTCATTAGGAAAGAAGCAAACGCGGTGCCAACTAAAAAAAAAAAATACACTTGATCCTGATTTTGCATGGTTCCCACAGGTCCTTGAAATCCTTGAAAATTGCCCTAAATAGACATGGGTCGTTAAAAGCGCTTGAATTTTGTGCAAAAAAAAGAGAAGTTAATTTGATATTTAGGTAAATGTCTCCCTGGTTTTTTACGACGCCACCAACTGTTTCATACCCTGCATTACTTGATGTATGTAGAACACAGCAGTGTTGTGGACACTGTCCACTGTCTCTCTCTGTCCTTGACGTGAGATTCCATGCAGAGCAACAAGTGAGTAACGCTTAGCATGATCTCAAAGGAAATGACAAAGACTGATTTTGACCAAGATCCCAAGGACAATCACTTCAGAGTGTGCTGCAAATCAATAAAAGTGGACGCCATCATGGGTGAAGCAGCTCTTACAAGTTGCCCTCCCATCTTGGGCTGTGTCAACACATTTGGTCCTTGAATTTTAAGGGGATTATTGAAAGTCATTGAATTTGATGACATCCAAGGTGTGGGGACCCTGTTTTTATTTTAAAGCAATTATACGCTTGGTTACTGTCAATAAACCTTCCTAAATTATACACACTGCACCTTTTATCATGTTCCATTATCCAGTTCTGGTTTATGACCACGAACATGTACAAATTGTGTGTTCAAATAAGTCACGTTTTCTCCAATAAATGTAGACAAATCATCACTTTTTGACCCGTGACAATATGGAGGTGGTTGTTAAATCACCAAAAATATAATGCCATACTGCGATGTGCTCTAAATAATGACAGGTCCTGTGTTATGACTACGACAACGACGGAGGCCACGACTTCATCGGAGAGTTTCAAACCACAGTTACCAAGATGAGTGAAGCCCAGAACTCGGTGGAGGTAAGACACAGTTTGGTTTCATTTAAAACAAATCAAGTCTGGCTTTCAGCTGGTTTGTTGAGTTGTTGAGATTGTTGTGCCAAAGAAAAATCCCTCACATGAATTCACCCCCACGATCCTGACCTGTTGAAAGGAGTTTCCTACAAACTCTGACCAAACCTTCCAAGTGTTGCTGGAGAAATCAACGTTTTGATTTTCCAGTTTTGGTGAGCCTGTCTGTATTAGACTATGAGAATGAATTGTGATTCAAGTCTATCGTTGTGATGACCCTTTGACCTTGTGACGACATTCTGAGTGGTCCTCGCAACTCCTAAGTGTGAAGACTTGGTCTTAGTGTTGGAGTTGGGTTGGGCGTTGTCATGGTAAAGGTTAAGGTAAGGGACTAGGAAATGTATTATATCTGATTGATGCACAGTGCTTAACACATTTGTTAGACCACTACCCAAAGCTGCCCTCAACTCAAAGCAGGGGTAATTATCGTCATGTAAAAATCATTATGTACAGTTGAAGCTCTGAAAAACTTAAATATTTTTTTTAATGCTAGAATAAAATACTTATTGTTATCCATGATTTTTCAAATTTCCAATATTACAAAAAAACAGGAGAAATAGAAAAGCACGTTATTATTTCTTGATTAAGATGTCAAATTAAATGTTTTTTATTTGCATTCCTGAACAGAAACATTAGTTTTCGTGGTTGACTAATTTCGGCTCACAATTTTGATTAATAAAAAGGTGAATTCAGTTGCCAAAAAAGAGTAATAAGATTTTTAGCTTTCAAACAAGTTTTTGAAAGATTTCTAAAATATTTATATTTATATATTCTAACTTGTGTGTGTGTGTGTGTGTGTGTAGCACTGTATATGTATGGTTTTCCTCACTACGAATGCTGTACAAGAACGTGTGTGTGTGTGAGAGAGAGAGACGGAGAGCGTTAACACGTGCATCTGTGCATGTGTTCATCTGTGAAACTGCATGTGTTCATGTGCCAAAGCAGCCCTCATGACTTCTCCTACAGAGTCTCCTCGTTTGTGGTAATGATGTTCGGGGGGGTTACACAAAATAACAAGCACGAGGAGAGAAAGATGGAGAAAAGAAAAAGATAGAACGAGAGAGGCAGGATGGAGAGAAGGGGGGGATGGAGTGTGAGAGACAGTGTGTGTGTAAGGAAGGATGAGAAAATGAGAGGTGCTTTTGAGATGTAAAACAGCCATTAGCTGAGCCCCGGGAACACGACAAGGCATTTAGAGTTACCTGTCATATGAATCACCATCTGACTAAATCTTCATGCGAGACCGTGTCTGTTGTGATCAAACACAGTGCTATCGAAAAAGTGTAGATTTAATGAGATAAAGATTCCAATGCCTTCATTTGTCTTTCATCCTTGGATTAATTCAGTTTAATTCAAGTATAATTAATTGTTTAGTTTTTTATGCAATTACCTCGTGTCAGTGTTGAAGTAAATGTATGCATCGCACGGAAAACATGCAAATCTAAGTCACGTCTCTCTCTCTCTGTCATCTCTTCATTTCCCAGCTTCCGTTTCCAGCTCTGCTGTCATCTCTGTTATCCCCCACACACACACACATTTTCCGCGATCTCCCCTCTTTTCTGATACTGATACTCCTCGTCTTTCACTTCTTCTCCTGTGACTCTCTGTTCTCTCCTCAGGTGGAGTTTGACTGCATCAACCCCAAGAAGCAGAAGAAGAAGAAGAATTATAAAAACTCTGGCTTCATCATTGTCAAGTCATGTAAGGTGAGTATGGATTTACTCACTGAGACGTTGACACACTCTACAGTATATCCTGTAACTTTGGACGCTTTTATGCAACATGTGTTCATATCCACTCTTAAGACAAAGAACTGACTTCAGGATAAATAAAAACTGAAATGACATTTCTAAAAAGCATTCAGAAATCTTGTTTTAATCATGAAAAAAGCTTCAAACCGATTAAACGATGATCAAAATAGTTGACGATTCATTTAGTAATCGAGTAATTGTTTCAGCTCTATTAAAAACACATTTAGTCAGTCTCTGTTGGCCTACATTAATCCCATTTCATTGAACCATGCCAAGTTAATTACAGCTGCAACTAACGATTATTTTCATTATCGAGCAAACCTGGAAATGATGTTCTCAAGTATTTAGTTTTAATGATTTAATGATTATATGAAGCAGAGAAACCAGAACATGAAGCTGAAAAGTCAGCGTAAGAACGTTTGTTTTCATTATTTAAAAATAATAATCCCTTATTATTTTTGTCTAAAACCGGGTGTTGATTACTGAATCAAAGCAACACTGGACTTGTGTTTATAGGTACTTCTTAACCAACTAATTTACTTCCCTTCAGCTGCTGAGAAACAGCTGCTCATGGGGGTTGATTTAAACCATGAGAAGTAAACATTTTTTAAATGTGTGTGAGGATAAAAACTGCACAGATGGGGAGTTATTGCTCATTGAGTTCAGGACTGTAGAGCTGCTTCCAGCCGGGAACTGCAGTACACATATTTTCTTTTTTTTTTTAATATTCAATTTTCATCTCAAGGTACTGTGCGTGACAAAGCAGTTGTCCAAAAATCGTGCTTTTTCCCTCCCGACTCCCAAAATGAAATAATCAGAGTGAGCTAATGTGAGGCTACAGCCTGAAAATCTCACGTCGAGGCTCATTATCACATCTGACCAAGGCAAAGCTCCTGCTGTGTTCTTCATATGTAACTTTTTGCCGGAGGTGCTGTCGCTGTTGCTTTGATGAATGATGATGTTTGTTGGTTTTCGAGTCTTTTTAAAGGTCCAGTGCGTAATATTAAGGAGGGTTTATCAGGAGAATTTGAATATACTATAAATATATACATGTATATATATATATACATGTATGTATGTATGTATGTATGTATGTATGTATATATATACATATATATATATATATATATATATATGTATGTGTGTGTATATATATATATATGTATGTATGTATACATATATATGTATATGTGTATGTATGTATGTATATATGTATGTATGTATGTATATATATGTATATATATATATATATATATATATATATATATATATATATATATATATATATATACATATATATATTATAAATAAATAAATATGGTTTGTGTTTTATAGCCTGTAAAATAAGCATTTTATATGTGTTTTAGAAAAGGGCCTCGATTTATGCCAGAAGGCCAAGAACAGAAGTTTACAACAACATTTAGATGTTACAAAATCTTACACATTAGACCTTTTTAAATGGCTTTTTTTAATTGCTTTATATACTTTAGTATTAAAAAAAAAGAGAAGGGAAGATAATACATTCAGTAAACCTTCATGCTTGTCCTTTTGTCACCTCATAATCCACTCAATGCAGCATTTGATTTTGATCAGTGACACACTTATAATTGTGTCTTTATAACTTCTAAATAACTGGAACAGTGTGACGCACAGAAGACGCATAAAGCTGCGATATTGAGTCAGTATAGCTGTGCGTGCTGTCCTGTAAACCAAAACCTGGTCCTGATGAGGCAAAACCTCATTTCTGAGGAACTGGCTAAGTTTAGGGTGAATATTTGTAATAATAATAATTGTGGTTAGGTTAAGGTTAGAGTTAGTCGTTAACTGGTTATAGTTAAGGTTAGGGTTAACACTTTGTTTAGCTGTTCACATGAATGGAAATCAATTCAGTGTCCTGAGAAGAATAGCTGTGTAAACCTGTGTGTGTGTGTGTGTGTGTGTGTGTGTGTTTGTGTAATAGCTTTCATAATTGAATCTAGTCCTTCTCCCCTTTTTCCCCCGTGATGCAAGACATAACACATTTATTTACACACACACACACACACAGCACAAAATGCACAAAACGCTAATACAGTAATTATATTTGTTGGCTGCCGGCAGGGATTAGACTAATGACAGTAAAGAAGTGTGGTAAATATTCATTGTAATTGGAGTGGAGATTGTGTTCAAACAAGATAATAAGTGGTAATGTAATACTTGATTTTAAAATAGATTTGTAATGTTTTTTTATTATTGTTTAGTTTGTTTAAATCTGTGCTGTTAAAATCAGTTAATCACATATAACGTTTTTTTTTTTGTTATTATGTTAATTATATCAAATAAAAAAGCCCTTTTTATTACGTTTTTTTGTGGCTGCATTCATCCTCCTCGTTTTCCTAACTTTACCCCCCTGACTCTCTCGTCCCCCAGATTACAAGAGACTACACCTTTCTGGATTACATACTGGGAGGATGCCAGCTCATGTTTACTGTGAGTATTAAATTAGCATTCCTGTGGGGTTTTTTTTGTTTTTTTTCTTTCCCTGACGCTGCTGAAGCGACATGGTAATGAGTCACATGCTGCAGCATCACTTGCTCTTGAAAATTGAAGGGGGAACATTTTCGTTCTCTGTCGTTATCTCCCGGGGGTTACAGCGGGATGATCATTTACATTCAAAAAGGGAAAAGCACGAGAAACAAGAGGATGTTAAATTTGTCAAGGGGAGAGAAGAGTAATGGGGTTTTGTGAGTTGTGGGTATGTTTGTTGTGAAAAGAGGAAACGGGGGGAAAAAAACAAGAGATTTTGGTAAAGTTACTTTTGAAAATGACGGAAATAATAACAAGTGAATCTGAGATTAAGACAAAGAAAGGGGGGCAGTTTGAGAAAGACAGTGGACACTGATTTGGACATGTAACACGAATCCCAATAACTCTAACCGGGCTGTTAAAAAAACCTTTATTTACTTTAACAATAATAATTTAATATTTAGTTTTAGTCCATTTTACTTTATCAGTAAATCTTAATTTCTGTTGGTCCTACTGTTTCAAGCTTAATTTTTGGTGATGGTTTGGTTCTCATTCAGTTTTGGTAATAATCTACTATCACTGATAATGTCACATGTCACAAATACCCATCACTTGCAGTGGAGAAAACTGTAAAAAGAAATTATATCTCTGTCAAATCTCATTGGATTTTAACAGAGTTTTGTATGTGTATGCCAGATCAGACATGCTACCATCAGATTTAGTTTCATGATGATTTAATCCAGATTACAGATTTGGCAGCAATTTTAATTTAACATGGTTCAGTCCCATTTAACTAATTCAAATGTGTATATCTCAGCAATATACTGGATTCTAAGGTTTTTCCTGTCTCTTTGTTTTTTGGTTTAGTCAGCGTGTCGTATTTTAATTCTCCACTGTCTCCGGTGGCTACATGTGTTCATCGACCATGAGGCTGATGTAAATATTTTGATAATTTCCACACGAGCAGAATTCCAGTGCGGTGGGAACGTTAGTCTGTTTCCAGCAGCGATGAGATGAGCAGCACATTTAAGGCGGAATGGGAACTCTTAAATCCTCACTGCTCACTCCTAATCTTTTGCCTTTTGTCACAGACCTGCAGCTCTTTTCGCTGAAGCGCACGTGCACACACACACACACACACACACACACACACACACACACACAGCTATTTTTACTACACCGCATAAAATTTCCATTCATTTGGACAACTAATAATTATACATCATTATTTTTATAATCATAAACCTAACCACAATTCAAATCTTAATCTTAAGGACTAGTTTTGTCTCATTAGGACCAGATTTTGGTCTCCATGAGGCCTACTGGTCCTGACAAGGTCAGTGTTTATGACAGAAAATGTCCTAAAGAGGCGACAAATACAAGAACGTGCATCTAATACTGTTTTAACACAGCTGCCATCTCTCAAAATTCATTTACATTCACACACGTGAGCACCAATGTATAACATACACACACACACATAAACACAGAAATCCTCAGCATCATCGTCATACAAACATTTTATTATCTCACATACGTTGGTACTCAGAAAATATGCCAGAAATATCTTCAAACACACACCTTCCCCAGCTCGTGCACACTAACTGATTTAGACACACTCATGCACACACACACACACATATAATCTCACAATGATGCTTGATCATAGAGGACGTCTTCTCACACGCACACATTGCCACTTATATGCTTAGATATTGCGCACACACACACATCTACACAAACACACACCCATGCAGGCAGAAGGAGCTGTTCCGCGGTGTTCAATCAGACTTAGCGTAGCTCTAATCCTAATCTCTACGAAGAGAAAGTCTCAGGGCTGTGGAAGCTGATGGAGAGAGAGAGAGAGAGCATCATTTCTGTGTTACACACTCCAACACAAAGAGACAGCCTGTGACTGCTGGTGGGCTGTGAGTGTGTGTGTGTCTGTGTGTGTGTGTGGGTGCGTGTGCATGTGTGTGTGAGAAAGACTCACTTCAGTGGAATTACGCTGTTATTCATATCTGGTGTTTGATATCATTCAGAATTGAGAGTGTAAACGGATATTCAGTAAGGGATATTTGAGAGCGGAGAACAAAAGGTATAGAAAACATACAGAGATGATGGAATATGTGTCACACACACACACACACACACACACACACACAGAGTGTAGAAGAGATCCTTTTCCTGAAGTATGAGCTGATTCCACCTGGTCGTCAGGATCACATGTTGCTCTCGTACCATTTGGGGGAAACCACAGATTTGCGTGAGGCCACGTCTCTGGACCAAAATAATGTTTCTCTTTTATTATTTCTACGTGGTGGTGCTTTTGGCAGAAATAATTAAACGTGGTTGATTATAACTAGCTCCTGTTTATGAGTTTAGTTTGTTAATTTTCATGGTGCCTCACAGCAAGAAGGTCACCGGTTCACCTGGTTAGACCCTTTTGTACTAATGTAGGTTTTCTCTGGGTTTTCGGGTTTCCTCCCATAGTCCAAAAACATGCAGAGGTTAATTGGACACTCTAAATTTGTGTGAGTTGAGTGGTTGTTTGTCTTTGTATGTTTGCCCTGTGATGGACTGGCGACCTGTCCAGGGTCTACTACACCTTGACTCCACCTCTCCAGCTAGTTAGGTTTGGAATAAAAAGCACCTGGCTGTTGTTAGGAGAGGTAAAAAGTAGCATACTAGATTACGGCTGCAACTAATGATTATTTTCATAATCGATTAATCTGTCAATTATTTTCTTGATTAATTAAATGATGACGTTCTCAAATGTCTTGTTTTTGTCCACAAACCAAAAGTGTTCAGTTTTAATGATTTCTTTGTTTGGTGGAGCAAAGAAACCAGAAAATATTCCAGTCATTGTTTGTAATTGGTGTGATGTGACGTGTGGGTTGATCACCATGGATTGTAGGTATTTAATGTGGTTGTGCCATAGTTCTCCAAATGCCAGAATTTGTGTAAGTAAGACATATCTTCAAAGTTTGCTGTGTACATGGAAAACGAAAAATCAAAAGATTGTATTGGGGAAATGTTTCCGAGTGGATGAGGCCTGAAAGTCTCCAAAAAAAGAAAGCCCCTTCAGAGGGGAAATCAACTAGTTTTGGAGTATTCAAATTAGCTGCTATATTTACCACTAGTGTGAAGAAGAGCCTGCTGTTGTTGTGTTCATTAGGTTTCTTTAAATTAAAGCTTTAAGGTGGGCGGATCTTTCATTGTTTTCCTTACTTTCCTCTTTAGGAATTTGTTTAAACAAATTTTCTCAACAAAGATATCTCAGCTAGTTAGAGGAGAATCTCTGCACTCGCTTTGCACAGACTTTAAAACCCCATTGTCCCCAGTGGCTGTAATGATATAAACTCAAATCCATTCATGCCAAAAAGAGGGGAAACTAAATAAAATGGAGAAGGACCAAAGCACATTTACTCCCTTGTTCTTCAGGTCAGCTTACACGGCAGAGTCCACTGACCCTGCAGATGGAGAGAAAAACCTTTTCATGAATGAGAACACAGGCGGGCTTCTTATCAGCAAAGAGTCAGGGCTGTTTCTTCAGTCCGTCTGCTCGGTGCTAGAATTTACAACAGATCTCATCATTTTATTCAGTGAACTGAGGCCAAGCTACAGCAGTACAGAAGCATTAGATCAAGATATACGGGCAGGAGAAGATTACACAGTGATACCAGTGAATTATTGACTCTAGTTTTGTTTTCATGAAACATGTAGACCCTCCCGTGTTTTGAATTTAGCTTGTCGTGTTGGGGGAATAAAATAATAAAATAAATTAAACAGATTACATTCATACATGGTTAAAATGCATACATTCTATGTAAAATATAATTGGTCAGATTGCCATCACAGGAAGTCTGACACGAGAATCAAGCCGAAAAATTGTAGATCAGTTAAAAAGACTTAACTATCTTAAAAATGTGGGTTAATCTCCAACAATTAACAGGGAAATGTCTAAAATTTCAGTATTTAACGTTGGAGTCTGTGCACTGATCATGGAGGAAGTACTGAACAAATAGTTTTAATGAACTGATTCTAATGATTCAGACTGAAAACAACTGCTTTACAAGTCACTAGTGAATCAGCTTCCTGTTAATACTGATACGTTTACCCGAATGGTCACTTGATATGAAGTTTTAACACTTAGTAGAACAGATACAGTAGTAGTAGAGAGGATGTATCCACAGTCTCCATCTGTGGAAGTCTGACACCACTCTCCTCCAACCGCCTCTGTGGCTGTGCAATTTCAAAATGAGTCTGGAAGGTTCTGACATGAGATGCTTGACAAGGCAGAGCCCGAGAACATGTGAGGAATGTCAGTTATTTGGCAGTTATTTTTCTGTAGTGAAATCCCTCTAATTTGCTGCAGTCAAAGATGTTTTCTGCCACATTCACCTCTGTGGAAACATTTTGTTTTTGTTTTTTTTTCATTTTGCTTTTTATTTTACTCGTGTGTCAGCAATTACTAAACGCTTGAGGCGAGGAGTGAGTTGAAAGCAGAAACCTACTGCATCTGTCACTGAGGAGGATACGGAGAGAAAAATGTTGACATGTTTCTAATAATAATAGAAAAATTTATTTATACAGGACTAAACAGTTCAAATCCAGTACACAGATACATACAAAGTGCTACACTAGAAGTCGTAAAATAAAACAAAATAGTTTAAAGTTAAATACTCAGTTGATTAAAAGTGCATGCATCTTCATACATGATTCTGCATATACATACATACATATGTATATATATATATATATATATATATCACTGTATTATATTTCCTGAAAATGTCATCATTTGTCTACTTACCCTGGGCTAAGAGTAGTTTGCAATATGGGTCTCACTTCACACGTGTGTTGTTCCAGGACTAACATGCACATATACACAAAAACAGCAACACCCTAATTCTGTCACTCTGCATCTGTGTGTGTGTGTGTGTGTTTGTCACTCCTGCTGCTCTTCATCCTCTCGTCATTCACCTAATTTGCCCAATTTTCTGTGTAGTTTTTCATTTTACCTCTTCCTGGGGTTGTTTTGTTGTCCGTGTTGAAGCAGGACGTTGTTGTTGTCGTCGTCTCTTTTTTGTTGTTTTTTCCCCCTCGTGGATCCAAACATAATACAGAAAGAGGGAGATGGTTGGAGAATATCTTAAAGGTGATAGAAAGCTAGGGAGGTTTGTGAAGTTTCTGGGTCGGGTTCTTGTCACCACACACCGCTGTGTGACGCCTGAGGAGAAACTTGTCACTTTTAATCTCATATTATGTTAGGCCCTGTGTGTCTGTGTGTCTGTGTTTGGGGTACATGTGTTGAAAGTGTCTGTACGTTCTCACAGTGTCACCCTGTGGTCATCTGGGTTTAAAAATATCCCTCAGTGGGACTTTAATGCCTTTTTTTTCCTACAGGTCGCCTCTGCACTGTTTCTGTGAATCTGGCCTCGGATGAAGACCTTGTTTATCCGAGACATAAAAGCAGAATGGTGACTTCCTTAAGGGCTTTGGAAGTTTATTAAATCACGAAACCACAACAGTATATGACGGCAACAAAAAGCACCAGTATACAATAAATCCTATAAATCATGTGTCAATATGGGCAGAGCCTTTTCAGAGATGGAGAGATTATCTCATATGAAGTAGGAATCAGCTGATACAATACCTGGTGATAATAGCTCAGTTGTAAATTAATCACAGATGAATTAAGTTGATAAAAACACTTAAAAGACTGTATCAGAGTGATAACAGTATCGCTACATACTCATTGATATTGTATGAATCGTATGAAGCACAACCTTTGACAACAGAGGGCTCCCAACATTTGTCAACAATTGTTTTGTTTTTGCTCATCTGTCAGTCCAGTTAAAATCATCACCACAGTTCCTTAACCCTCAAATGTATCATTTAATTTCCTCCTGTATTTTCATAGGTCGGCATTGACTTCACAGCATCCAATGGGAATCCACGAGAGCCGTCCTCCCTCCATTACATCAACCCGCTGGGCAGCAACGAGTATCTGGCCGCCATCTTAGCTGTGGGACAGATCATACAGGACTACGATACGTGAGTGTTTCGCCCAGTCTGTTGCGTTTTTGCGTTTGTTTTCAAAAAAAAATGTATTTCTTTCTTAACCACTTTAAATTACGTTGATGAAAAATGCCACAAAGACAAGGAAAAAAGCAAAGGAAAAATATTGGTAAAATATGAGAACCGGACTATGTAGTTAATGATGTGACTTGTGCTGGTTATATAAATATTGGACAAACCCAAAAAAGGTGAGGGATTGTACATATCATCATTATTCAGCTGCAACCCTGTTCATTTAAACGTCATCATCATCATGCATCTCTTGTTCCTGAAATACTTTCTAAACTTTCTTATGGATAAATAAAACAATTCAGATGCATCCGTGGAACCACCTGACAAAAGCATGAAAGTATTGGTCCACAAGAGGCACGAAGGCACTGTGTGATTTCCTTTGCTGTCTAAATCCAGCTTGTTGAATTTGAAAAATAAAAGGTTTAACTTGCGCTTCAATCTGTTGTCATGGTTTCCTCCTCAGCGACAAAATGTTTCCTGCTCTGGGATTTGGAGCTCAACTCCCACCAGACTGGAAGGTATGTATGTATGTGTGTGTGTGTGTGTGTGTGTGTGTGTGTGTGTGTGTGTGTGTGCTTGTATTTGTTACCTCTTTCCTGGAACAAACACTGACCTTGTCGGGACCAGTAGACCTCATGGAGATCAAAACCTAGTCTTAATGAGGCAGAACCTTTCTTTTTCTGAGGAACTGGTTAAGTTTAAGTTTTAAAATTAGATTATGGTTAAGGTTAGGGATAATGGGTTTTTTCTAGGCTCTCCAAATGATTGTAAGATTGTGTGTGTGAGTGACAGAGCGAGAGAGAGAGAGAGAGAGAGAGGTAAAGACGGGGATGGTGGTCACATGAAACCTTGGGAGTTAAAGCAAGCCTGCATCAAACATACATATATACATTTTAGAAAAACATATCACATACACTGTAAGCATTATACATGCATATTCACATGATTATGCAACTGTCAACCCATCTGTGTTGCCATGGCGCTGAGCTGATGAAAAGGACAAAGGAGAGAGAGCAGAACACAGAGAGAGATGAAGAGAGGGTGGGAGGGAGAAGGTGTGGGAGAAATGGACAGTATGTCTCAACAACATTTCACTCTGTTCTCAAGGATGAACGTCAAGTTTATTGTCTGATGTGTTTTTTGTTTTATTTCTTCCTCTCAGGTGTCACATGAATTTGCCATCAACTTTAACCCCACCAACCCCTTCTGTTCAGGTGAGGCACAAAACTCAGCCAAGACCCTGCCACACCTTTTTGCAACTGTTGATACTGTGTATTGATATTTATTTTGTACTTTAATTTTCTTGGATTAACCTGTGTAGACTATGTCGTCCTCTAATCTGAACATCAACAGTTTGATATCGAGCTTATGATTTGGCTCAAAAAGTATGGATGCAAATGGCTGTGAATAAGTGAACTCATAGAACATTTACTACTGTATCTTTAAGACGCATACACATATTAATATTTTACATTGTAGAAAATAAAAATAAGACAAGATATAATTCATTGTCCCGAAGGAAATTTGTCTTGAACACATCTTCTGTTTAAGAAAACACTAAAAAAAAACAATCAAATGTCAAAGTGCGTACTTGACCACACACCTAGAAATAGGGAATGAAAAATGTTAATTCCATCTTATTTAATATAAGGTAATAATGATAGTGATGATATGCTTGATCACCTGGATGTTACTGTTCTAAAATGAAAAGGTATTACTGTAATATCTTCTTTCGACCAAACTATGAATGACACATGTGGACTAGGAGTAGCCTAGGATTGAACTATTGACCTGTAAAGGTTTCTGCCTTACTATGTACAGTGCCTTGAGATAATGTATGTTGTGATTTGGCACTATACAAATAACATTTTATTGAATTGTATTGACCACCCAACCAAATGAGCCACAGCCATCTCTTGATGTTAAGGTTAATATGAAACTAATTAAGACACATGACAATAAGGTTCATTAAAACACAAGAATGGATATTGCCTTTAAGTTTAAATTTGAATTGATGTCATATTTATTGTATATTTGAGTCAACGTTTTAGATGACCTAAAGAAAGAAGCTGGTACATAAACATTTTTATTAACCGCGTAGAGCCCACTGTGACATATGATGCGGATGCAAACAAACTTGACTCAACTTGAACCAGTCCTTTATGACGCTGACTAATTTTCTGTTATTCCATTTAATAAAATGAACCTGAACTGAAAATACGGTCACGTATCTTATGTTGGACCTACATGTTCTGCCGGCGAGCAGCATGAACAGATGGCATTTACTGAGCCGTCTAAATATGAAACATAATGTCTGCCGTGGTGCTATATGTAAGAAAAGTGAATGTTTAAAAAGCCTTAATGCAGCACTGAAGTGAGAGAATTCTAACACTGTTGTGATAAAAACAACCAAAATCTGGAGGATTGTTAGGTTTAAGAAAACATTCCATCTCCAGATCTTGTGGCAGCAGCAGGTGTCCTGCTTCTCTGTGTGTGTATCTTACTGACTGAGTAAATAACACACTTCACACTTCCCCTACACTTTCCACTGAAGACATTTGTCTGAGTTGGCAGCGCGAACGCGAGCGCACAAATAATTGCCCCTGATAATTTACACTGAGTGAATGATCCAGATAAATATATTCACAATTAATTATTAGAGTACAACTCTGAAGAATTTGAAATTCATTCACCGGTTTGTTCTTGAGTGTTGATGGAATACCAAGTGATCTACATGATTTCCACAAGCACGTCTGAGAGCTCCCCCTACAGGTACCTCCGTAAACCTCCTTCCATCCATTGTCCACCACTTTATCCTCACTGTTGTAAAAATGTGAGGAAAAAGAAAAATCTTGCAGTCTATGTTTGGGAAATGAATGAACATACTGTATATATTGGGTATCGACGATTGGTTGAGTCCATCCCTCGTTGATTTTGGGTGGATCTTGCTAATTTAATGGTCTAATTCCTGAGGATTGAGTTATAACCTGAGCTTTGTCGGGGTTCCGAACAAAATAATAGACTGAGATAAACAAATATATAATAGCCTGTGTGCTGAGAGAGAGTGAGAGAGTTCACTTCTCCTTACACACGCACAACATGGTCATGGTCAAACATTTTCAATAGATTTCATATATTTAATTTATGTCATAGGAAAATCCATCCATTTTCTACAGCTTTATCCTCCACAGGAGGGTCGCAGTGGGGTGCTGTGCCAATCCTAGCTGACATAGGGCGATTAGGCGGGGTCACGCCCTGGCGGACAGTTTGCCAGTCCATCGCAGGACCACATATAGAGACAAACAGCCATTCACTCTCATTGTCACACCTACGTTCAATTGAGTCTCCAATTTATCTAATCCCCATATTTCACGTTTTTTGGACTGCGGGAGGAAGCCGGAGAACCCGGAGAAAACCCACACATACAAGGGGAGAACATGCAACTCCATGCAGAAAGGCCCTTGTTCCGACTGGGGTTTGAACCCGGGTCTTCTTGCTTCAAAGAGTACTAACCACCACACCAACCGTGTGGCCCAACATGGGAAAATGTGCAATTTATTTCATTTTATTTGAACCTCTGGCCCCCAAAGTGTCTGTCAAGAAGAATTCCGACCCTACGACAAATGTGTCCCTAAGCAAGAACAAGACACTCAACCCTACATGGATTGGTCTTGACGGTTGTGCTGGCAGCGTGTGAATAGGTTTGGTAGACGTAATGTTCGTGAGGGTTATGGTTAAAAAGTGACAGCCCTAACAACATAGTGAAGCAGAGGAATGGTGGAATGTCGGGGCTGTGATGTATTCTCTTCTTGAAATTCAGTAAATTTGAATTTACACTCTCGCTCTCTCTCTGTATTTCTTGTTCTTCAGGTGTGGAGGGCATCGCCCAGGCCTACTCCGCCTGCCTCCCTCACATTCGTTTCTACGGCCCGACGAACTTCTCTCCAATCATCAACCACGTAGCGCGTTTTGCAGCCCAGGCCCTTCAACAGGAGAAAGCAGCGGTAGGTTGAAACAAAGCTGGTTATCTGCTCTTCCCACATTTTAATTATTCCCCATTTGAAACCTGTGTGATGGAAAACAACAAACCACCAGCCAGAGGTATGTCGTGTACACCGCTACAGACAACCTTGTACCACTTTCTGTCAGAACACCCTCTTATGCTGACGTGCTTGGCCATAATTGGTTCACATATCAATGTTTAGTAAAGAGACTGTGAAGCCTCTGTTGATACTGACGGGGGTTTAAGAATAACGGGAGGAAAGGACCACACAATATGTTAATTAAGCACCTTTTAAACTGTGTTGAATGCAGGTGAATGTGTTTGTTCAGTTTAAACTACTTCCTTTGCTCGTTGAAATTGAATCATCAGTAGGTTCAGACAGCAGTCAAACTCTCTTCAGGTTCACTTGATCCTTTCAATATCGTCTTAAGTTGTTTGCTCTCCTGGGTATAAGGTCCATAATGGGGGAAAAAAGAATACAAGAATAGAATGGAGTTGTAATTTTATTATTTTCATGCAAAATCTTAGATGATCAGCGTCAACCTGCTTACTGATGAGGAACGTGGAGAATGTTGTAAAGTTATACTTGGTTATACTTTGGTTTTCACAAATACAGAAATACACAATTTTGTGTCAAGAAGCTGAGTCTCTTTCAAAGAAAGATTCACAAAGACATAGAGGAGGAAATGGCTGTTAGTGGTCGACTGCAAGGTTACATCTGTGTTTTTTTGTTGGAACTATGACGACATCTTCAGTACAACAACAGAGGGCCAGGCTCTTTATGGCGTATGGATTGTGGTCATTAACTAATGACTTTAGTATGCCTCCGTCCACATGATGCGACAGCACTAAAAAAAAAGTCGTAATGGTCAAAATCACTGGATTGGTTATTGGGCAGTTAAACATGTACAAATCCGAGAAGAGTATTTGTTATACAGTTGAAGAATTATGTCTCTGAAATAGCTTGAAATGGCACAGATGTGTTAACAGCTTCATGGTTTGACATATACAGTAGAGGAAATAATTATTTGATCCCTCCCTGATTTTGTAAGTTTGCCCACTAACAAACTAATTAACAGTCTATACTTTAGATGGTTTATTTTAACAGTGAGAGACAAAACAACAAAAACAATATTTTTAAAAAAAGATACACATTTATTTGCATTTCATTGAGTGAAATAAGTATTTGATCTCCTACCAACAATAAAGAATTCTAGCTCCCACAGACTAGTCTAGACCTAATCTCAACTTGTTACCTGTATAAAAGACACAGAATGACTCAATCAGACACCAACCTGTCCATCATGGGCAAGACCAAATACATTTCTAAGGACATCAGGGACAAGATTATAGACCTGCACAAGGCCAGAATGAGCTACAAGACCATTGGCAAGAAGCTGGGTGAGAAGGAGACAACTGTTGTTGCGACAATTAGAAAATGGAAGAAACATAAAATGACTGCGGTCTCCATCAGTCTGGGGCTCCACGCATGATTTCACCTCATGGGGCATCAGTGATCATGAGAAAGGTGAGGGATCAGCCCAGAACTACACGGGAGGAGCTTGTTAATGTTCTCAAGGCAGCTGGGACCACAGTCACCAAGAAAACCATTGGTAACACACTACGCCATAATGAATTAAAATCCAGCTGCGCCCGTGAAGTGCCCCTGCTCATGAAGGCACATGTACAAAATGTACAGGCCCCTCTGAAGTTTGCCAACGAACACCTGAATGATTCAGAGAATGATGATATTCTGTCTCTCCCTGTTAAAATAAACCTACAATTAAAAGTATGGACGTTAATTTGTTTGTCAGTGGGCGAACTTCAGATACTTATTTCTTCCACTGTAGGTACACAAAGAGGTGGTATCGTGCCAGTAATATCACAACATTATTTGCTAAAGCTTAAATTCTTTCTTCCTCAGTATGGCCCTATAACTCTGTCATTCTCAAGTCAATCAATCAGCCTTTATTAAGGTAACAAAAAGTGAGTAACGAGAGTGCAGCTCAGCTTTTTTTTTTAAAGAGAATATTGACCGCACCCAACAGAATGTTTGACCTGCATTCTGTATATTTTGTTCGAGGCAGACACAGATGGAGTAAGCTGAAGTGTACTCTGACTGTCATGCAGGTGGTTGTTAGCCTTTATTTATGGTGACAGGAAAGGAGGAAGATAGGGAGAGGTGGAAAGTGTGACGTGTCTGCGTGTGTAGATGTGGTGTCTCTCTTGCTTTCTCCACTCTCTCTGTGTGTGCGTGTGCTGCTGGCAGACAGTAACAAGTCACTGTGTCACACTGGCAAATGCAGGAGGAAGCGACTTCTAGCCCCATGTTTTACATCACTCCAGCCCTGGAGCGCTCCTCGACTACGCTCTCTCTGCGCTAAAAGAATAAAAGCACAAGTCACCTTCTCTCCACATTAGATTTAATTTAATATTAGAAAAATATTCCGCAGTGGCCGAGATGTCTCAGACGAGTTACACAACTTGTCCACACTGATACAGACAAGGCTCTCTGTGTGATTAGTCCCTAGCAACAGTCTGCCACACTTAACAACAGACACAGAAATAACAGACCACTGAATGTCACTATTGTCACTAATGCCTGTGTTAATAACTTGACTAGTGTTTAGTCTGAATAAACAGAAATAATGTGAATTAAGTGAATAAAATAATCGTCTGATTAGTCGATGCCAAACTAATTTTTAATTGCAGCCCGACAAGACTTAAGTCTGACCATTCCTTTTCACTATTTGCACTGGAGTAAGTTTTTGTTTTGTTTTTTTTGGCTGAAATAAAAGTCTCAAATGAGCGTTATTTAGCCGAGCTGCTATTTAAATCACAACGAAATGTGCAATCACCGCTGCCTCTCTGGACTCTAAATCTGCCTCTTTGGGACCCAAATAATTTGTATTTGTCTTTGTTTGCCACAGTCTTAATTATCATGAGGCAGCAGTGGTTGGCACTGGCGCCGGCTTGAACACCCAGTGAGGCCCACTGGTGAGGAAGCAGAGTCACACTGGGCCAATGAAAAACTCATTAAAAAACTAAATCGGAAAAAAAATATATATAAGAAAGTAAAAGAATGGATGTAGTCATTCCTTGAGAAAAAAGGACGGATAATTATGAGGCTGTAGAGTGTGTTCCTGTCTATGTTTTGTCCTGGGTTCATGTTTTTCATTTTTTTGTGAACACGAGTTTAGATAAAACGAAACAAGAATGCGCACAAACTTTGACATCAAAGATGACAAAGAGCTCTGGGAGTGAATTACATCGCTTGTTAAGCGCAGCACGATGTGCCTTCTGGGGTCAGTCACACACACACACACACACACAACCAGGGCTGCAGATCTACACACACACACTGTACATGTTCCCCCTCTTGCACATATCCAGTGGCATGTCCCCTGCCTAAATCTGTAGAGAGTGCAGTAGCTGCTGGGTATCATTATGCTCCCACAGTGCTTTTTGTTCGTAATTGTACCCTGTCACCCTGTGGAGAACAAATACACAGAGGGATGCACTCGTCTGTGTGTGTGTGTGTGTGAGAGAGAGAGAGTGCAGAGCCTTTTCTTCTTTTATATTACAGTAAGTTCAATCAGGGGTGGAGCTTAGGAAGGAGTTAACAGACAATGGGATGTGACAGTCACGCGAGAAGTGTGTGTGTGTTGTAAATGTTTTCACAGTCATATTTAGGTCAAAATATCGATTCGGTGATATATCATCGCCGTTCCACGATATTTTAATCATCAAATGAAGGCGCTGCTCAAATGAACGAGGGCCGGAGAAGAGGGAGTTCACAGCAGGATGATAGTGGAGAAAACTACGTTAAAAGACGCTCCATCCACGTTTAATACGTATTAAGCACTTTGTTCTGAATGTTGTGACTAAATGGAGAAATCCTGTGCTTTTATTTTCCTTCAGTTAGACAGTGATGTATCGCTGTATGATTGTCTTGCAATATATTGATTATCACAGAATCGTTGTATTGTGGGACATGATATGACCCCTAGTCATATCATGGAGACAAAAATCCAGTCCCTGTAACGTGAATTATTACATGTTGTATGGTTAGAAAGACATTTATAGTTAGTAGTAGATAAAGTTAAGGTAATGGTTAGGCATTTAAGTCGTGGTGGTTAAAGGTGGGGTAAGGGGCTGCAGGGAATATATTATGTTTATTATGAGTGTCCTCACTAAGAATGCAATACAAGAATGTGTGTGTTTGTAGGGAGGTTATATGTGTTCTTGTTCCTGATAATGAGAGAACCTGCAACTGCAAACTGTGCAACCATGTACGAACACACTCCTGCTACTGACACACACACACACACACACAAGCTGTGACCAGTAAAGTCAGTGTGTGTATCCCAGTGAGCGAGCGAGCCTGTCTCTGTGATAATGATTGTCTAATGAGCGCTGCTGTTACCACATTAAAGAGACAGGCTTCAGAGCCCTCCCTGTGTGTGTGTGTGTGTGTGTGTGTGTGGTAGTGGGATTTCATTTTCAGTGAAAACATTGTAACTTATTTTTTTTTTTTTTACATTTTTAGTTTTCAGAACTGAGCCTTGTTATCATGGACCGTATATAAAAATTAACGTCCACTCACACACGTTACAGTTTGTCGTCTATTTCCCTCTAAACGGGAACATCGTTTACAAAACTGACTTCATATTTTATTGAAGACGACATGAAACCGGTGATCAGGATGATTAACTCCTCAGGGAAATGTTTACTGAAGTTATAAATCAAGTGAGAAGTAGAGGCTCATTCGAGTTATTTTTGCAACTGATGGCGGTGCCCCCTGATGGCGTTCTTCCACAACTTCACTCTCCAAAATGGATTAATGCGTTCACTTTGTAATAGGGATTATCTTCATTTTCTAGATCTTCATATACTGTTTATGCTTGTTTATATTTGTTGACTTGTTTGTGTGTTGAGTCTTATGTAAGCTGCATTATAGAGATGAGGAACAAGAGAAAGACCAGTGGAGAATTCATTACATTTTTGGTTCAGATCCATTTAATCACTGTACTTGACTTTGCACGACACAGCATTTCTCTCCATTCACATTTCATCATCTCTCAGGATCTTACATCTGGTTTTTGACGTAAATAATCAGGCATATTTATGACGCTTAGACCTTTGAGCTTCTACAATTTGGCACAATTTTCCTTTTACAAAAGCAACGTACTGCCCTTGCCCAACGTTGTATTTTATCGATCGCACTTATGTTTCACTCCTTCTGGAACTTTGTCAATAGTAAAGTCAAAATAAAATGATTCAGCAAAAAAGAAAACGAAAGAAAAAACCCACAGCTGCAAAAGAACACCAGTGCTTAAGTAAATATGTCGGTGTTTAACGATGTATAAGTAAAAACATGTTGAGTTTGTGCTGCACTGCCCCCAGGTGGTTAAAATAATAACTTCAGTTAATGTTTTTATCGTACACAGAAAATATACACTTCAATATAACCACTCATACAGACTATATCCTATAATATTAAACTTTTAACTCCTCTTTCACTATTTATAACAGTTTTTTTTTTTTGTTCGTCACTTCTTATAATTCTGGCTCTGTGTTGGTTTTATATATTTGTGTACAGCAGCTTGACTAAGCCTTTATGTATGAAAAGTGCTCTATACATAAATCTGCCTTGCCTGTAATGCATTGAAAACAATTAAGAAGAAACAGAGTAAACATGTATGTTTGTTGACAGGCGACAGGATGTTTCCATCCCATCCAAAAGCTTGGTCTGTTTCCCTCTGAATTTACTGTAAATGATTCATCATTTGTTCTTTATTTAGTCCGTCACCATTCAATTTATTTTAAACTCTGTGTGACTTCCGAGAGAAATAAAAGTTCATTAAAAAAACTTTTCTTTGCTCTTTGAATGGAGCTCAACTCGCTGTAATCTAGAAAACCTTTCATTTTGGTTTCTTTTACAGTCGTTGACAACATAATCATCACGATTGTGACAGATTTTCTTCTCTATTTGCATTTGTTTCAATGAAAATCTTTCTGTTTTTTTTTTCCCCTCTGCAGCAGTACTTCACTCTCCTCATCATCACAGACGGCGTCATCAGCGACATGGACGAGACCCGCGACGCCATCGTACAGGCGTCTAAACTGCCCATGTCCATCATCATCATCGGCGTGGGCAACGCAGACTTCGCTGCCATGGAATTTCTCGACGGTGACGCCAGCGTGTTGAGGTCCAGCGCAGGAGAGGAGGCGGTGCGGGACATTGTGCAGTTCGTCCCTTTCAGGGATTTCCGTAATGTGAGTATCACTCTCAACCTGGTATTTATACACAGACTGGGACCTAAGAGACATGACGCCAGAACCCTAACCTTAAGCTAACGTGCCTCATTAGGACCAGGTTTGAACGCCGATCTTGACCGGGACCAGTAGTCTTCATGGGGACCAAAGTCTGAGTGACCACAAAGAAATTTAAAAACAAAAACATAGACAAAGGATGACCACAAAGAGACACAAAATGACCATGAAGAGACACAGAACGACCATGAAGAGACAGAACGACAACAGAGAGACACAAAATGACCATGAAGAGACACAAAATGACCATGAAGAGACACAAAATGACAACAGAGAGACACAAAATGACCACAGAGAGACACAGAATGACCACAAAGAGACACTGAATGACCACAGAGAGACGCAAAATGACCAAGAAGAGACAGAAACGGCCACAGAGAGACACAGAACGACCATTAAAAGACACATAATGACCACAGAGACACAGAATGACAAAGAAGAGACAGAACGACCACAGAGAGACACATAATGACCACGAGGAGACACAGAATGACCATAGAGAGACAGAGTATGACCATAAAGGGACACAGAATGACCATGAAGAAACCGAATGACCACGAAGAGATGACCACCAAGAGAGACAGAACAACCATGAAGAGACACAAAATGACCAAGAAGAGACACAGAACGACCATGAAGAGACAGAGCGACAACAGAGACACAAAATGACCATGAAGAGACACAGAACGACCATGAAGAGACACAAAATGACCAAGAAGAGACACAGAACAACCATGAAGAGACACTGAATGACCACAGAGAGACGCAAAATGACCAAGAAGAGACAGAACGACCACAGAGACACACAGAACGACCATGAAAAGACACATAATGACCACAGAGACACAGAATGACCAAGAAGAGACAGAACGACCACAGAGAGACACAAAATGACCAAGAAGAAACCGCAAACAACCACAGAGAGACACATAATGACCACGAGGAGACACAGAATGACCATAGAGAGACAGAGTATGACCATGAAGAAACCGAATGACCACGAAGAGATGACAACCAAGAGAGACAGAACAACCATGGAGAGACAGAATGAGCACAAACATTTACTTGTCTCTCTTAGCTCTTTAAGACCTGGTACAAACCCCCACCTTGTAGGGACCAATTGTTGTCATGGGAAACTACGCCTGGGCCTCATGAGGCAGATCCTCATTTCTGAGGAGTCTGGTCAGAGTCAGGATTAAGACGTGCATTGTGATTGGATTATGGTTAAGGTTTGAGATGAGGTTCTGGTTATTCTGTCTAAATGAATGCAAGTCAATGCAGCATTATCCTATGTGTGCAATATGAGTGTACACATGTGTGTGTGTGTAGTTGTAAAAATGTGTGAAGCAAGAGACAGAATACAGGTTAATTAGTGTGTGTGCAGCCTGAAAATGTACACACACACACACACAAAGACTAATTTAGTGTATTTTGTTTTGTCATTTTTTTGTACTGTGTGTGTGTGTGTGGGCTGGTAAGTGGGTGAGCTGACTTCCTTTGTTGTGGGAGGAACAGACAGTGTTTGCTGGCTTCCTTCCAGTTTGTTGGTGGGAGGGTGAGAGACAACAACAACAAACAGACGAGAACAGAGAGGGAGAGAAATGAAGCTGAGACTCAGAGGAAACCTATTAATGAGACTGACCTGAAATGACGAGCTGCTCATTTGGCAGGAGAAGTAGTAGGTTGGTGTCGTCGGTGGCGATTGGACCGAACATTAGAAACTATTACAATATCATTTATAGAGAGGGAGTTGGATCGGTCTGTATCTCCTACAGTCACAACCTCCGTTAAAGTCTAATTCATGAGACCAAAGCGATTTGACCACAACATTTACAGTGGCAAGAAAAGAGAAGTTCTTCAAATAATGTCTCCTACAGTAGATTATTTTGGTGCTACATCAGCTTACAACAAGGTGAATGTCTCCTCTGTCAAAGCCTGAGGAGGCCGGCATCAGGTTCCCACTGGTCCTGGAAATCCCTGGAAGTTGTAAATTTGAGAAGAAGAAAAAAGTTTCAAGGTCCTTGAAAGTTTTAGAGAAAACTGGTGTGAATAGACGTGGGTCATTGCTGTTTCCACCTGCTGTTTCATGCCCTGCATCGCTTGATGTACGTAGACTAGACCTACACAGAAAAAAAACATTTAATTAGCGGTGTTGTGGACACTGTCCACTGTCTCTCTCTGCCACTGACGTGAGATTCCATGCAGAACGACGAGCAAGAGAGAGCAAATGACAACGTGATGCCTGGGAAAGGAAAATTCCAAGATCTCTGTCTCACCCAAAATTACAAAGACACTTGTCCAGATGCAGAGTGTGCTGGAAATCAAGAAAAGTAGACACCATAATGGGCGAAGCGGCTCTTGCAAGTTGCCCTCTCATAAAGCATGTTTGGTCCTCGAATTTGAGGGAATTGGTCCCATTTATGAGGTCAGGCACTGATGTTGGGACAAGAAGACCTGGCTCACAATCTCTGTTTCAGTTCTTCCACACCAAACTCAAAGTCATGTTGGAATAGAAAAGAGCCTTAACTGTTGCCACAAAGTTGGAAGCATAGCATTGTACAAAATGTCTTAAGATTGTCCTTCATTGGAGTTAAGGGGCCTATACAGAAATACCTCAATTCAAATACTTTTGTCCATATAGTGTACGTATCAGTCTATAAACAGAGATAGTCAATTTCAGTGGCTACTCTCCTCAGATGATTCCAAAGACAGATGCTCAGGCTGAAGTGACTCATGGTTTACATGGAGCTCCTGGCAAGAAATCACAGAAGAAGATCCTTTCCCTTACCCAGAAAAAATATATATATATCACAGCGGCTTAAAGTTCACTTCGACACAAATCCTCTCTGTTCCCATCAGCAGTCACCATGGTGACCAGAGATATAGCACAGGTCCCAGCGATAGGAGAGAAGATAAGGTGTGGAGCAGAGGAGTGGCTCATGTGGTCGCTCGAGTCATCTCGGAGATGAAAATGTTATATATATACTGTATATATTATATATAAAAGAAAATATTTGTGTAGATTCATGTGCCATCACTTTTATGAATCACTCACTTTCCCGCATCAAAGTCCTTTGAGTAAATTAGTGTTTTTAGCTTCGCCCACTACTGCCCCTGTGTGGTCAGTCTGTCACTCAGGTGAATCTGAACAATGCATTTCAATACATTTTTTAAAATACAATAGAGATGGAGACAGCATAGATATGA
Source organism: Solea senegalensis (assembly GCF_019176455.1). Classification (NCBI taxonomy): domain Eukaryota; kingdom Metazoa; phylum Chordata; class Actinopteri; order Pleuronectiformes; family Soleidae; genus Solea; species Solea senegalensis. The sequence goes on from NC_058030.1 coordinate 2,795,245, forward strand.
GGCTGCAGTTAAAGTTTCGACCACAGGTGTCGCTGTAGAGAATTGTTTTTGGAAATTACGTATGACGCCTTTAACTGTGCACTCTCACTATTAAGTAAATAAATGAAATACATGTTTGTGCTTTTTGAAAATTAACGTGCTTCAACATCCAGACTGTTACTATTATATATTATATATTATATAGCCACTCGTTACTGCTAAAATTACTATTATCTTCATCCATCAGATGATAGTGAAGATGATAATTGGAATTAATTGATAATTAATCATCAAATTATTTCATCATCGATTCATCTGTGAATGTTTTCAGAATTTTTCAGCCTCTTAAATGTGAATATTTTCTGGTTTCTTTGCTCCATATCACAAAGAAAGAATTCAAATTGAATTATTTCGGTTTGTGGACAAAACAAGACATTTAAGAACATCATCTTTTCCACATTTTAGAAACAATGGTCAACATTTTCTGACATTTTATGGATCAAACGATTGTGTTCTCCATCTCTCCTCTATCTTCTTCCCTCCTCTCCATTCTTCTTTTCACCCACCTCTCCTTGACTAACCTCCTTCCCTTCCCCCACCTCTCTCTCCTCTCTCCCTCCCTCATCCAGGTCGAGGCAGATGTTTGTACACTGTTGTATTCCTCATGCTTGCTCATTGTGTTCCTGTTGGTTTTCTCTATAACTATTGTAAGGTCTTGACCTCACCATGTAAAGTGCCTTGACATAATATGGTATACAAATAAATATTTAACTGAATTGTGCCTTCCTTCTTCTCTCTCTCTCTCTCTCTCTCGCGCAGGCGCCCAAGGAGACTCTCGCCAAGTCGGTTCTGGCCGAGTTGCCCCAACAGGTCACTCAGTATTTCAAACAGCGGAATGTCCCGCCCATCAACCCGGCACCAGAGTGAGGATTCACACCACCAACCACCACCACCAACCCAGCCGAAAAAAAAGATGAGCGCACACACTCACACACACACACACACACTTCATATACACTGTACAATAGCTCAACAAAACCTCTCCTGTCGTTAATGAAAGACAGTGTGTGTGTGTGTGTCAGCAGAAATTAGTTAAGGAGAGTAAAAAAAACTGAAAAAAATTAAATATCTGATGACATCACTGCCTTTTACTTAGTACTGGTTTAAGGGTCAGTTTCCAGTGTGACTCCATCAGAAGTGATGTCGTCCGTCTCTTTAAGTGTATAAAGTGGAAATGTACAGTATGAAGGACCTTGCATGTTAAAGGTGATGGCAGGTTTTTTTCCAGAAATGACTGAATGATTATGCAGATGAGACACAGAGAAGCAGCTTCCTTCATTCACCAGGATGTGGTTTGTCTTGTTTTTTTTTTATTATGCCTTTTATTTTTTGCATGTATGTATGTGTGTGTGTGTGTGTGTCTTGTGACTGATACCATGTGATGCATACAGTACAATGACTGAGCTGAACCTCAGCGGTGGTTGAATCCTCTCTGGCTGAGCGTGTGGATCGTTTCCTGGCAGCAGATCAGATGAACGCTGCTGTCTTTATGCTCGGACCGAACCTGAACATGAGTCAAGTGAACGTTTTTGGGTTGGTTGTTTTTTTTCATGATGCGTTCCAATTGTAGTTGGAAGTTGGAATTACCAAGTTCCTTGTCAGAGGTCTCAACTGGAGCGCCCTCTCGGGTCGGATTTCCAACGTGAAAAGTGGGAGCAACCTTGCAAACCCCGACGTAGGATTTCCAAGACGGCCGCCGCTCCGGTGAACAGTAAAAACACTGTTAATTGCATTTCTGTGTTATTTGTTTCACATGAAGTCAGTCGTACACATAGTTCTGGACAGTTTTTATTCGTGGACATGTTGCTCAAAGCATCGTTATTGACTGGTGGTGGCTAACATCCATGTTTTTCCTCACCCGGAAGTGACGTCACTCTCAGTTCCCGACTTGTGACGTAAATGAAACTTTACCCTTTTTCGAGGCTTTGATCGCCTGTCGCCTGGGGAGGCGGCGGTTAAAGCTGCGCTATGTTGAATTTGATTCAAGACAGCAGAGTCGGAGGAGAAGGAGCTCGAGCGGTACCGCGGCAAACATGTGAGTCTCTCTGCAGACGCATCTGGCTGTTAAATATGCAGCCATTTTTGTCAGCTTTTACAGAAATCCTTGTATTTCTTATGACTTTTTGTCCACCCTGCATGTTGTTGATATTTACTCTCTGTTTACAGACTCGTGCTGATGATGACAAACGCATGACTTCTTTTCTTTTTTTATTTAACAGATTTTATAAATACTTAAATGAGATTATGTGTAAACAAAAGAAAACAAGAAAGAAACAAAAAAGGTAATGAAAGTGTTGTCATGAAGTGTAACGAGTGCAAGCAGACGTCTGTGATGCGCATGTTCAGTATATTGAATGTATATTTATATTATATGCTGTTGCTGTTCTAAAAAGGCCAATGTTTTTAAATGTACTTTTTATGCAGTGCTGATTTGTGTACCTGAACTGCTACTGTGTTTGTTTCCGTGCATCTTTGTAACAAATGATGTGATATTGATTTTATATAAAGTTGTGTCTTTGTCCACACTCAGGTTAATAAACTGAAGAAAACGTCACGCGTCCTCTGCGTTTTGTGGTCGCGAGCACAGGACGAGACACGCAGCGACGACAAAGAGACGCAGGACAGCTGTAAGGAATGCACAATAATGAAACACAAATTGACTGAAAGACCTCCAAGATACACAAAATGATCACAAAGACGACCATGAGACGTTAATGACCACGGCAAGACACTAAACGACCACAAAGAGACACAAAACGACCACAAAGACATATAAAACCACCACAAAGACACACTAAACGACCACATAGACACAAAATACACACAAATAATTCAAAACGAAAATAAGACAAGTAGAAAATGATGAAGTGACTTCTTACAAATGACTGAACCTGCTTCTGTATTAGTGTGTGAATGTATATAATTGATATATGGTTAAATCTATAGAGACAATGTGTGTAGTTGGTGAAAAAAAACACTTGCACCTGATCTTTGTGGGTGTAAAAAAAACAACCTACTATAGTGTAACACTACAGTATTTTTTCCTATTAAACGTTGCATCAGAGAAACGCAGCAGAAAAAAGCTCATCCCTCAGCCTTTGAGGTGCCAGCGTGGATTCCTCCTCTCTGGTTTGGTGCTGCTGCCTTTCTCATGTAAAAAGGCTCGCGTTTGCCGCAGCTCAAAGCTCAAATCCTGAACCTGATATTTCCGATGTGTATGTTGTTTTTATCATCTGTTGCCATGGCAACTCCTTTCACAGCTCCACCAGAAATACTGAGCCACATCTGATGGTGAAGCGGCTGCCACGGTGTCGTCAGTGAAGTGTCCTCAGACAAACCAAAAAGCTTGTTAGCGGCAATGAATGCAGGATAAAATTAACTTCACAGGCTTTGAGTCACTCTCAGTCGCTGGGTGACACACGGCAGAGATGGTTTTTATCTGCTCCAAACATTTGACAAACATTTGGACGGATGAAGTTTGTTAAACGCCATTCAAAGTCTTCAGAAATGTAATATATCGCCCTCGATCAACGAACTTGAGCTCGGCTCCTCATGCACAAATCTGCCTCTGCCATGTTTTAATGAGGACTTGGTGCACTTCCCAGAATCCAATTATCTGAATTAATTTTGATGTGGTTCAATTTTCCACATTAATATGGCCCATTTTCATGTCAACGCCAAAGTCTCCAACTTGTAATTTACCACAGATCGTATTTAAAAAGTGAACAGAATATTCCAGTTTGCCAAAATGGCGGAAAACGGGTACTTACGATACATTGGATTGCCGCCAGGGGGCGACAAAGATCAGATCTCCCGTTTTGAAGCCTCAGGATTCGCAACGTGGCCAGGATTACGTTGACGTTTTTCCAGCCAGGCTCCTATTGGACGATACCTGCTGTCAATCACACTGGTGTCCAATGGGGACGTAATTTATCAAATCAACATTTTGCTGTTGAAGAAGAGCTTTAAATTAGTGACAGACCATTAATGAGACGTTAATAATAAATTCAGTGGACTTATTTTCCACATATATCGCCATTCAAATGGAAAGTGAAACTGTCAGGAACTTTAGAGCGCCTTAATTTGTTAATTAAAATATCAATATTTGACCTGGTGTATCAGTTACAGGACGACGATATGTCACCTAATCGATATTTTGTCCCCTCCCTATCGGTGGCACTGTTGGTTAAAGGTGGAGTGTGTTAGGATTTAGCTATTACACAAACACAGTTAAAAACATGGTGATTTAAATTAGTTATGAAAAACAACATACACTTGGGTAACAGCACACTTAAAAAAAATTATTTATACTTTTATTCCACCTAAATCTTACACACTGCACCTTTAACTGTTAAATTTTTGTGAATTGTGTATCGTGACACACAAAAAAACAACTACACACACACACACACACAGTGAAGACAAAGTACAAGGGGAAAAGCTCTTTATTTCACTGCTCAGACTCGGCAGAAAAAGAACAGTCCAGCATCTTTCCAGCATGATCTTACTTTGAAAAACAAACGACGCATCACATCGCACACACACAAATAAACAAAGAACACACAACATTTTTTCAAACCATTCAAACTCTTTATGTAGCCCAAATCCCGCTCGCTCCTCTGCTGCACATTGCTTAAAAAAAAGGGTGTGAGTCATGTGACACAGTCTATTAGCGCGGTCTCGTCCTTGCTCCACAGCTGTCAATCACTGTTCCCTCAGCCAATAGCACAGCTTGCAGTCGCTGTGGCTTGTGTTGGGATGGGGGGAAGTGAAGGGAGGGGGGGCAGGATGTCGTCAGGGTAGGCAGCGCGGGATTGGTCGCTCGCCTTAAACTGCGTGAGATGTGATTGAGGGAAGGAGAGGAAGGAAGGAAGGAAGGAAGGGTGGAAGGTGTCATGGTTGAGTGCCACAATAGAAATTCAAAACACAACAAATAATAATAATCATAATAAATACACAGATTTAGTTGAAATTTTTTAGATTTTTCTTTTTCTTTACGATGAAATTACTGGGCTGAACGACAGGTCAACTCACAGCTGTGAAAACAACGGGAAAAGCTCAGTGTGTGTTAGTGTTTGTGTGACGACGTACGTGCTAAAAAGAACTAGCATGTAGTGTAAAATGGGGAATAACTGTACTTAGAAACTGAACTGATCTAGTTCGCCAATGCGGTTATTTTGAAGTGCCACAAGGGGGAGTCTGCGTCCTTACTACGCGTTCACCATCGTGTCTATTTTCCACGGGTTCATGTTTGTGCAATTCTAGATCGAAGCTTGCGTATTTTTAAAAGAGAAGATGATTCAACGTCATCGTGGTTTAACTTAGACGGTCTGCTGTCATCGTTTTGTTTAACGTACACACGCGGAAGTAGATGTGTCGTACAGATAAAGCATAAAGTCTGTGACGTTAAAAATCTCACACGATTTTATTATTGCAACTCCTACGCTATGCAGGGCCGCAAAATGAATTCATATCAAATAGGAAAATCGCAATTTGAGATGATAACGACTGGTTATCGCGAAAAACGCATCACGTGATTTTGACACACAAGCTGAAAAATTCAATGTAAGACGACTTGATTAACAAATCAATTACATGTTAATTCATATCTTTAAGTACAATTCTGATTCGCACGATATTATCGGACGTCGGTAAACGCGTAAACACAATCCTTCTTGACTTCTTAGCTGACGCCCTCTACAGCTGTTATTTATGTTTAAATCTGCTGCAACATGAGTATGCGAAAACATTTAAATGTTCATTTTAAAATCCCAAATCATGCAACCCCCAATGAAGCTGTTACATTTCATATCAAAGAAAATATCACAAGCCAAAAACTAGAAATGTCGCTATTAGATATTTCTCCCAAAACAATTGACGCAAGTGACTCGTTTTCGTCAGAACAGTAACGGTAAGAATAATTTGTCTTCACCCCGGTAACGACATTTAATATATACATCTGCTTTTGTAATTAATAATAATAATAATAATAATGATTATACTTAACGTTGCTGTTATTTCTTGCCGTTTGTTTGTACATTAACACAATTTTGGAACCATTTTAATTGCGACGTTGTGATTTTGAGGGGGGAAAAATGATCACGGCATGAAACTTTCTTATCGTTAGTCTGTTTGTGTACATGTTTATCCTGTGTGACGTTATCGATCCTGACCGCTGAAAAACCATTTTAATGTCGGGTAAACATGCTTCAGAGGCCGTGTATGTGTGTGTGTGTCTATCTGTAAGCCCTGCTGTGCCGGGGATACGGCAACAGGATTGCGTCCACGCTACCTTCGCTGTCCGAGCTGCTGTCAGAGTCGCTGCTGCTGGAATAAACGCACAGTCCTGGTAAAACGCCGACGCACACGGCTGCTGCCGGCAGGTGAACCACGCCCTCACTGGAGGTCAGGGGAGCCGAGGTGGTCTTCGCCGTGAGGCTGGGGACTGTCTGCTGATCTTCAGCTCCCCCTGATCCTCTTCTTCCTCCTCCTCCTGCTCCTCCTCCTCGCTCCTGCTCTAAACAGCACAACACCCTGTCAGACTCGGTGGCTCATTTGCAAAAGGTCAGGCACGAAATTTAGAAGAGCAAAGAAACTCTGAAGTTGGCGTGCGGGGAAAATTAGTTTAATGGAGAGTGACTGATGCAAAGGTTAATGCTGCAGGATAATGTGACCAAACTCAGTGTACTGGAAACAAACAAGTTTGTAAAGATATTCACAACCCCACACACACACCAAAGTCCACAGAGAAAATCAGCGTTTTTAATCTCATAGGGGTCACAGGAGACGCAGGTCTGCTGCTGCCTCGTGTGGTGAGTTTGTGTCCCTTAATTTAATCCGATTTTAAGGATTTTCAAACTGTTATCTCACAGAATGACACTCTGTGGACTTTGGTGCAGGGAGTGAGTGGTTTACAAAGAGACACAAACTTCAGTTTCTCATTGTAAATGTGAGATAAAGCAGTGAATGTACTCTTAAGATTTGGTGAGTCAAAGGCACAGCAGCGTACTTAAACCAAATTCTGCAGTTGCCTTCAACGTTATGGAGTGTGTGTGATTTTTTTTCACTGTGCACAGAACGAGTGATCTCGCCAAAATTCAGCAGCTGAAGAGCCACTTCAGACGGAGATCTGCAGCCCACCTGTGTGTCTGTCTCCATTTCCTGTTTCCGATGTGACTTCCACCTTCTGTTTCTTACTGCCGTCTGACGACTGGGAGGAACTAGGGGTGAGAGAAGAAGCCATAATTGCTGAATTCAAGCATAACTGAATTGTCAGTGTTGCTCACAGATGAACAAACAGAAACATCGGCGCTTACTTCCGTCTCTTGACGGCTCCGACCAATAGATGGGCCTGAGACAGGTGACTCGTCCTCTGCTCTGAACCTGAATGTTTTGGCGCCGCCTTCTTCTCAGGCTCTTTGCGGCTTTCAGTGGACGCTTGCTTCACGACAGCGCTGTGTCAGTGCGGGGTTAAGTTAAATACACCATAATCGAGGCTCAGGGACAAGTAGAAACATAGGAGATCCACAAAACCCATTCAGCTAAAGTTTATGGTCTTGTCCTCTCTTTTTTTCCCCAGAAGAGCCATTTAATCTCTTCGTCACTGTGCTGGAAAATGTGGCACAGTTCTGCGAGACTAAGAAAAGCAGTGGCACAGATAAAGAGGCTAAAACAAGGAAGAGGAGATAGACGGAGCTCGGGAGACATGAAACAGGGTCGAGATGCAGAGACAGTAGGAGGAGGACAGCCCCACACACACACGCACACGCACACGCAAGGTGAAAGACAGAAGTTAAAACAGATTAAAAACAGGTGGAAGGAAACCAACAGATGTAAAATCAGGGATTACACTCACTAGCCACTATGTTTCTAATCACTGATTAAAACTAGAGGTCGACTAATATGGGTTATCTTTAGAGGTCAGGACAGCCAACATATTTTTGGTCCACATACTTAGCAGATTTTCTTTTTCTTCCACCATCTGATATAAAATATAACGGTTTAATGATAACAAATACAAAACATTCCCTAACTTCACAACCATGTCTGCCATTCAGTGCGATTATACACTGTATTTTCAATAAAAAGAAACAGGAGTACCTAACAAAGTGGCCGAGTTTACAGATGTGCGAGGATAAAACACGAGCGGCGCAGATGTTTTCTTGCATTAACCGAGGTCTACACGTGTGGACGTGCTTTTAAATCGTCGCCGTAGTTACCAGCCCTATGATACAGTTTCCACGACAACCCTTTTTCATCCTCATCATCCGCAGACAGACCTGTCTGTCAGGGATCCGTCTGCCTGCAAAGACAGAGAGAGAAAGAGAGAGAGTGACGGCACGGAGCAGAGGAGCACAAAGAGCGACAACTTACCGAACAAACTGTGAAATGTGAGCACACAAGGATTTAATGGAGTTGTAGCTACTTCACTTGTCTGTTTAAATTCTCAGTTATCAACGGTATCAGTGAGACAAAGAACAAAACCAGGGCACCGACTCTATAAAAGCTGTTTTTATTACAAAACCCACATGAAAAAAAACAACTAATAGTCGAGTTTCCTGCTCTTAGCGACTAGGTGTGAATCACAGGTTACCTCACGATACGATCTACAATACCAATAATACCGTAATACAACGGTTCTGGACTCAATCGTGATAACAAAATGTTAAAGTTAGTGCAGGATTTCTCTCTTATTCACAACAGAGAGAACAAGGTGCATAAAGTCTATGTATTTGAACATGGACGGAGCATCTCTTAATGTAGCTTTATCCCGCTGTAAACTCACAGTTTCCCCCTCATTTGAACAGCGACGTCCGGGCGAGTGAAACTGGCAGCAACTCTTTACTTTAGAGCACCTTGATGTGCTAATTAAAATATCGATATTTGCCCTGGAGTATCTGTTATCGCAAGGACATGGCTGACGATATTTGTCCTTTAGTAACACACAGGCACAGTTCTCGCCTGCTGCTGCTGCTGCATAAACACAGATAGTAGTACAGAAGGTGTAACTGTGTGTAATGTATGCATGATTCAGTCCCAGCAGGAGCCAGCCAGGACTGTGCTGGAAAAAACGGGGGCCCCGACTACGTGCCAACCGCGCATAAAGCTGCTTATCATACATGAACCCAGGGACCCCGCGTGTTGGCAGCACACCCGCCGTGTCCTTCTGTACGTATGACGCGCACACGCACAAGCATCACCTGGAAAAACGGCTTCAACTGCTTCACTTGAGGCAGATACATGGACGTGGAGGAAGCGAGAGCGAGAGAGAGAGAGACGTCGCTCCGCTACAGAAATCACACTCGTCACGAGTGACGGTTACTTCAGGGACCAGTCTGTGCGGGACATCTGGCTCTCAGCTCCCTCTCTACTATCACATTTTTACAACGTGACTCAATGTGACAAGTTTTTCTGCGACTGGTGGTAAAAAATCTGTCATTGTGCCGTCAATTACCCGTGCCGTCGGTGAATGATCTTTAATTTTAGCTACTGAGTGTGGAAAACACTAAAGATCAGCTGATTTCACAGATGTTAAAATAATGTCCTGGTTTTTGTATGTTTCAGCAAAATCAATAGTATCGGGGCATATTAATGTTTTATCAAGGAATATAGCAGAAGAAATGCACCGTTAATGGAATTAGTTCGCTTTTTGTCCTGTTCCACAAGTAGCACGTAACGTTTGGCAATACTTTGTATTGAACGTTTCAGGTTAAACAAGCTGTTAATTTCACTATTTAATACTAATTTCCAGAGCTACTCTTACCCCCAAGTGTTTTTTGCAACTGCTGTGACTTCCTCGACATCTCATCGCTTATTTTAAATCAACTAAATCCGTCATGGCTCGCTGAAACGATGAAACAAACAAACTGACTAAAACGTGTACAACAAACACGAGATGAAAGGATATTCTGTATTCCAGCAGTTCCTGCTTCTCCTCGTCCCTGCGTTGCTTCTCCACGAGGCACTGTTGCCGGGAGACCTCGTCCAGGAAGCTGGTCTCATCGTCGTCCAATCCTCTCACCATGTTCTCTGTCGCCATGGAAACAAACATGCTCTCAAAACATGGCAGCAAAGTCAGTGCATTTATTTTTTTTTTTTACCCCACCACCACCAGAAAACAAACCATAATAATAGCGCGCTTTCAATCAATGCACATGTAACCTTCATGCAGTGTAAAAGGGAAAAACCTTGAAAAACAGCGTAACATAACATTTTCACATCAGTTAATTGACTTATTTGACTCGATTTAGCTTCTGTAATGATAAAATTAGACGTAGATTACAAGACGTACAAACAGTGACGTCAAAAGAACAACATTTTCCCTCTGAAAGCTCTATTAGGAAGAAATACCGAAGCACAAAAACCTCAACTATTTCTTAAATATATAATTATATGTTGTATATAATTAATCAAATACTGTGTTTCCTCAGTTACTTTCTCGGTGTGTTTTTTCCACCACAGGAACTATTCACAGTTAGCAGTTACTTTATGAAAAATGTAAAAGCATAAGGAAGGTGTCTGTCAACCTTTATATGAATTAATCATAGAGAAAACACTCAGAGAGCATAAAGCATCCAGAGGTTTCATCTTGGTAGAGCTCAAACATCTTTTTTTTCTCTCTCTCTCTCTCTCTCTTTTACTGTGACTTATCTATACTACTTTGTTTTTTGTTTTTACTTGAAAATACAGACTCATTTTGCACAAAGTTTTGGCTCTGAAGCAGAAGTGACCATTCTGGTGTTACTGCTAACAAGGAACAATACTTTTCGTTCACAGCCGATACGAACCGATCAGGAAGTGCCTCATCGTTTTCCTAAAATCACCATTTCCCAGAGAAAATTGGGCCTACATCTTTTCAAACTTTTTCAATTTTGTGGCTCTAAAATGCCGGGGTAGTGAGGACGGCAGACGTATGAGAAGCAGAGGGGGTTTTTTTTTAATCAAAAATAGTGAGTAATGTGAACGTAGCCTCAGATTTAAAATGGCAAAGAAGGAGACACAGACGAACAAGGACCCACTGAATTTGAACTGCTCCTCAAATTCCTCCTGCTTCTTGTCTTTCTGCTCCTGTAGTCGCTCAAAGAGAGAACGCGGGTCATACGCCTCCTCTGGTGCCTCTGCAGAAACAAACAAACAAACAAACAAACAAATATGATGGATGAATAAACAGCTGTGTGTAGACATTTTTGGACCTGTGTGTGTGTGTGCAGTCTTACCCTCTGGGTCGTCAGGTTTCCTGACTTTCTCCCACTCCTCCTGCCTTTGCTTCCTCTTCTCATCGAGCTCCGCTTCGGTCACAAACTTCCTGCTGAGGTCGACGCCCGCTGTCCCTCCCCCTTCCATTTCAACTTAACAAACACACACATACCATATTTAAGATTATTATCCCCTAAAAAGATGTTTTGTAGCAGGGTGGATACTGGGCATTGTCTATTCACCACGGACAATGATAGACTCAGAGGTGAAGAGGTCAGCTCAATAGCAGCAGTAGTCAATGGTGAACCTCTGGGTTTCGTTTCCACGCCGACTATGTTTAGATTTAATTGATTTGAACTAGGTAGTTCAGTAAAAGTAATCAATCTAATCCATTACGACTCAGCTTGTGTCCCCGGAGCAAAGCCATGTGCAACCACTATAATTGACCACTGCACAAAGCCATTATTCAGCTGAGATTATTGTTGTTATAGGTTTCTATTTCTACAATCACATTTATGCTTTACCAGTTTTACATCTGAATATCATTCTAATTGAATGAATGTGTGTTTAATATTTTTAGGTTTTCTCAATTGCAGTGAGTGCCATTGCATCTTTCTAAAAAATATATATACTGTATATACACATTATATGCAGCAGTACAGCCACAAAGTTACTGATTCAATAATTGATTACCATTAATCTTATAATAAAAGATTATTATGAATAAATAAATAAATGTTTGGCCAAACAAAACTAGTGCGAAGAACAATCTACATTTATCGTAGGTCAAGTAAGTAGTATTTTTCTGTGTATGTATGTATTATATATGAGGACCCACTTTTCAAAAGGTGTATTATTATTATTATTATAACTATTGTGACCCAATTCACAATATAAATCATGTCTAAAAAGAAAAGTGTCTATATCAACTGGTTCCCCAGTCGATACCCAGTGGCCCCTACATTTACTTTATAACAATAAGTTATATTGAACACTGGCCCATCAACAATATTTTCATTATAATAATACATTTGATAATATATAGGCTTGTCTATAGGTGTGTGCATATTTATGTTATTTATATTTTGATGAAGAAAACAAACACTTAACTTTGAAATGGTGTGCAATATCATCCTTAATATTTTTAATTGCAACATCATGATGGACTATCAAGATTTAATTGAAATTTCAAAGCATGCATACATTTGATGATGTGAGCAGTTTAACCGCAATGTATTATTGTATTGTCATTATTATTAATATATTGTCGCTGGGCCACTTACTCCATTTCAGAGTAAGTGTAGGGCCACAGGGCATCGACTGGAAGGCCGCATGTGGCCCGCGGGCCGCGAGTTTAGGGAACTAAACCCATACTAGTGGGGTTTTGGCTCTCCCTTGTGGTCATATTCAGTCATCACAAGCATGGTCAAAAGTAATATGCGGTCTTAAACGACAATAAAATGAACTTGTCTCCAACGAAGAAAAAAGCAGTTTAAACACAAAGCGAGCAGAAGCTTTAGCTCGACTCAGTGCTGTTTAAATGCACTCACACAATCGCACTGGGCTGTATTAGTGTGGCGTTGGCTGCTAACAAAGCGTAGCTTTTAAAGGTAGACAATTAACAAAGCACAATTAGCCGGTGTCACTTGCAATAGAGAGGGAGAATCAATCTTTGGGTGACTGAGTAATAAATCCATGATCACGCAAATCTGCTGCCGCTGCAACCCCTCCAGCTAACGTTAGCATCCGAGCTAAGTGTTCTCGCCGCTCTCCGTGTGCCAAATGCGCTGTCATTGTAAAAACACATTATTTCCGAATGCACAGCAGTCCACACTCACCTTTAAGCTCATAACTAATTGATTTTATGTCCATTTTCTGTGTCAAATTTAACTTACCAGTCGGTGTAATATTACAGCTCCGGATCAATGACGTTTTGTGTTACAGTAAAACCGGCTCGTGACGGATGTTTTTGTGTGACTTTAGTTCCAACTTGATTTTATTCCCCTTTTTATATACTATTTATTTAAGTTGTTGAAAATTATAAATGGGAACAACATTAACGTAGGTAATTAATATGTGCTGACAAATATGAAAGCACAAACATAGAAACAATCCAGGAGTATTCCATCCCGGCCGCATGCTGTTTCACCTTCTCCCCTCCGGTCGGCGCTACAGGACTCTTTACGCCAGCACAACTAAATTGTAAATACACCGTGTACAAATATATTTATTATGTATTGAAATTGTTCCCTGCTGTTGGACAGTAAAGCGGATTCTGACAAAAATAGTTAAAACCTTAAACAAGAGATGAAATAAATGAAATTATGCACATCTGTAGGTCAGGCTCATTATTTTTTTCCTTTTTGTGAAGAAAAGCAATCTGATTTTTGAATTCATTTACCGAGCCAGATATTAAGGCTAGCTGCCTGTTGCTGACCACTGCTTTAAGAGAACAGCCAGATCTGTTGGTGGTGATGGAAGCCATTTGCGTGAAAAAAATAAATGCTTTAAGATGATTTGATTCAAAGGCTTAGTTGGTAGAACGGAGCCCAAAGTGTGCTATGAAAATATCCCTCACATTATTACACAGCCTGAACCATTCAGAGAAGGCAGAATGTATCCATGATCTCAAAGATTTTGAACCTATCATCCAATTCTCCTACTCAATTTGCTTCTCAGTTTGGACATTAATAGGTTGTCTTGATTGTGTGAGTGGCTGATTAGATATTTGCATGAATGAGGACTTAAACAGTACTTACTTACAGGGGCTACTGAACTCACTTGCCACTTTATTTTGTACACTGAAATCATGACCATTCAAGAACAACCCCAAAGGACCAATATCATTAAAAGACTTTACAAAGAGTGCTGGTCGTTTTATTTAACATGAAAACGAGTTTAAACCACAATACCAAACATAGAAAAATAGTTTATATCACTAAAGTAGTGACTGGAGATTGTAAATTAGAAAATCTAAAAACTGTTGGTTAATAAGTCTCTCAGCTCTCTGATGGTGGGGGAGCAGCGCTGCGCACAGCCTTGGCCAGGGCTTGTTGGATGACAGGGTACAGTTTATAACATCCCTCGATGCAGGTCCGAACCCCTGCTGTCAGAGTCTCTTCACTCATTTCTCCATCTGACTGCAGTCCAGAAATCTGGTTCAGGCTGGGGAGGAATGCAACAGTCAGACTGCCCTGGTTCTCGCCACTGACTGAGCTGCAGGTGATTTGCTCGTCGTAAGACGGGTCAACCACATAAGAGACTCCGTCCTGGCAGACGGAGCAACCGAGCACCAGGTCGTACATTTCGATCCCGGCATCTGCGAGAGCAAGGGAAGCACATGTGACTGCGTGGGCCAGAACCGAGCCGCTGTTCTCCAGAACCATCACGTTGACCTCAATCTGAGAGCGGGGGTATTTGTGGAGGCACACTGCCGGCTGCAGACTCTCCAGTAGCATCAGGGAGAAGTCCTTGTCCTGGCTCCCCTGGATCCAGGAGCCCCTCTCCGGGCAGGAGAATGGTGCAAAACGCATGTCAGTTGTCAATCTGGATAAATAGAGAAAGATCCATCAAAGTTTTGACTACATAGCAATTTTAATCACATTTGTGCTGATGAATTTACCACCGAGCCATTTTTAAAAACAACACTGTTAAAGTAAAATGTTGTTGCTGCTTTTATTTACTGTTTTACAGCCTGTGCTTAGTAAACCACTTATAAGATATGTAGGGTGTGTCAATGCCAATGTCATTTTAAGTTACAGTAAATGTTTAATCTGCCATCATCTTCTATTCACAATCAAAAACAATACAAAAAGAATGGGTTTGGTGACATTGTGAAGTTGTGGTCTTAATTTTTTTTTATCTCATTCTATTACCATTGTACATTTTATTGCTTGTTCTAATCCAGATTGTGTTTGTCAGTTGTCAACCTATGGTGCAATAGGGGGTGGAGGCTCAGTGGTTAAGACCCTGTGTGCAAAAGACTTCATGGTCGCAAGTTCAACTCCAACCCTGGCAGGTTGTACTCAATTCCCTTGTAAGTTGCTTTGGATAAAAGCCTCTGCTAAATGACATGTAATGTAACCTTTGGCCCCGCAACTGCTGAGACAAGCCAATTTCCCCGGCGTGGGATCAATAAAGTCTCATCTAATTTACAACCCGGTTATAACGAAGTTTGCATAATAAAGCGACCAATGAAGTGTATATTTAGTAAAATAAACACAATATGAGAAAACGTTGACGGTTCCGGTGTCATACCGGCTATGACTTCAACGTTCTTCCAATATGGTGATTAATAGTAAATACACATTTTAAATACCTTCCGTTTTTCATATCGGTCTCATCTTTCCGCTCGGTTTCTTTGGGGCCATACACGCAGCACATCAGCTTGGTGTTTCCAGCTTCGATGTACGCAGAGCCTTTTGCCTGGCTCACCAGTCCGCACCGGACAAAAACGGGCCGCACGTCCACTTGGTCCCGCTGCCGACCGTCCGCTCTGGGGCCGCGAGGCGGCACAGTGACCGCGGGCTTAGTCGCATACAAGAGCGGGCTCTGGGACACTTCTGGGCCGCGTACACGTTTGGTGTCAGTCGGCATGGTTATGGTGCAACGAGACGAGCGGGTTTCAAAACAGCAGCAGAAGAAGCGTGTGTCCCGACCAGGTCCTGCGCGAAATATGTTCCCACTAAAGCACAGCAGACAGAGAATAGTTCCGCCGAAGGAAAGCGATGCCTTCTTCTTTTTTGAGGTTTTATTCATTGATATCGATGCTGGCTCAAAGTACTTTATTTTCTGTTGATCTGTTAATAGTTGTTTAGGTTTGTGAGAATTTGTGTTACTGTGAGAACGTGAAAGTAAACATTTTTGAGTAACACTCAATATCTGTTTTATTTATTGACATATAGAGGGTTGTTGTTTCCTTTGTATTCTCATTTTTAAATCAGTGTAACCTGCTTGAATGGCTCACATTAAGATGTTTAATTTTAATATAAGAGGTTATCGTGACTGTGCCCTGTTTTGCTAGTGAAGTGTAATAGATTGAGGCATTTTCATTGATCATCTAAAGGAATCTTTTCATAATAGTTTGGCAAACTAGGGACCCCCAAACAGCATCTTGCATATAGACATAAACATTGATGCTATAAAATAAGTATTACAAATATGTTCACAAACGTATTTATTTTTATTTTTATTTATTTTCAAACTAACGTCTACTGACACCATGTCGTTCCCATTGCATCAGCCAAGCCGGGTAAGGGCACTGATGTGGCGGGCTCGGCCGTGATTGACAGCTCGCCTGTCCAATAGAATTTGAGCTTTTCTGATGCGACGGAACTGCGAGCCAATTAACAGCCGGCTTGGGCGTGTTCGTCAGCGTTGCGCTTCCCTTCTGGTCCAGCGGCGTGGAGTGAAAGCACTGTGTTTGGGAGCAGTCTCCGATTCATTCTGCGTCAAGAGCGACTTCTGTGAGTATTATCGCCGTTTAAATTAAATAGCAGTGGCCTTATGACGAAATTAAACTGGTTTTCTGTCAGCGCAGTGTAGTGAAAGCTGTCTCTTTGTGCTGGACAAAGAGGAGTAGCATGGCCGGCTAACTTGCTAACGTCAGTTTGTCAAGCTAGTGTCTCTGACAACACAGCAGTTTACAAACCACAGTTTCACCGTCTGATAAAGTGACATCATGGGGGTTTGGAGCACACTTAAGGGTGTTATGTTGTCCGACATGACAGGAACTATCTTCTGATGAATGTTTCTGATCTGTGGGCCTTTATTTACATCACAATTGCAAGTGTTGAGGAGGAGATTACCCATCTGACTCCTGTAATATGCATTGTTTATTGGAAAGGGAGTCTCTTCCTAATTTTTATTTTATGGATACAACAATAATAATAATAATAATTGCAACATTTGGAAATGAAAATGAACATACAGACCTAGTGATTTATTAACCTGTGCTACTAAAGGAGCGCATGATTTTAGATTTTTGTTATTATGATGCCTTATTTTTAACTTCAAGAAGTTCACCAATTCCAGGTTTGCTAAATGTCGATTGAAAAAATCAAGATTTTCTCTTGATTTTTTTCTTATTGAGAAAATAATCAACAGATTAATAGATTATGGGGGAAAAAAATTAGTTGCAGCCCTAATTTGTTCTTATTACGACATTTGGATATCATTACAACATTCTGATTATCTATCCATCGGCACTGAGAAAATGTGCCATGTAAATATAGACCAACATGAAGCTAGAAGTTGACAAACTTGTTTATGCGTAACGTAAAAACACTAATATTTGTGCAATTTGATCCCACGTTGACATTTTGGCCCTTTTTTGTGCCTTTACAATACGGTAGTTCTATGAAATATTCTCTTCTTCACACAGGCTGAAATTTCCATCCCATCACTTAAATGACTCTACTTCCTCTGGTTGTCAACAGGGTTTGGTAGTCAGGATGGGGACAGTGGCTGTTTACTGGCCGCCTGTTGGCCCCAGAGAGCTGTTTGTGCCAGCTGTGTTGTTTCCTTTGCCAGCTAGTCCACAAATGAGTGTATGATGGGTATTTGCCTTTAACAATTATATGGCCCATCTTGTTTTGTGGTTAGAGTGCCTGGTTATGGTCCAAACAATATGATGAAATGAATTTAAATAAATTACATCATTGTTTTTAATTGGTATCAGATCAATGAGTGGGTATTATTCCAAACTTCTATTAAGTCCAGTGTTGCCCAAACTTGTGCCATTGTTGTCCAACATTTCCCAAATATTAATTGTGACAAAAGCAAATTGGCATAAAATATATTTCTGATATTTTCTACTTCTGTACATTTTTCTTTCTCTCTCCAAACCCCGATTGATTTGAATGATTATAACAGGATGTACAGTGAGAGGTGAAATGCTGCTCTTTGTTTGATATTCTTTTTCTATCACAGTTCTCATCTCCTCAGTCTCAGCCTCTTCTTTATAACAATTCAAAGTTCTTCAACGCAAGTTCTCCATTCAACTGGTTTCTCGTCTCCTCAGCCTCTTCCTTTTCCTCTTCTTCTTCTTCTCCTTGTTCTTCTAATAATATCCGACCGGGTGTACACTGTGAGGCGCTTCTTCATTTTTACAAAGGCCACTTGTTGCTGTGGAAATACTGTCCACAGAAACTTTTATCCTTTCTGTCTGCCCTGTGATGCCAACAAAATGGCCTTCTTCTTCTAATAATAATTTCTGGCAATGGAAAGCTTTGGTCTTCTGTACTGAAGAGTCCCACAAGATGGAACTGGATTAGAATCCGAAAGACTTATGGAACGAGGAAAGAATGAGCATGGAGAGGAGGAGAAGAACTGTGAATAAGAACTTAAATCTGGGATTGATTCATGTAGTTATTGATTAATCATTGCAGCCCTATTTTTGAGCAGCAACCTTGAGGAACTCCAGACAAAGCCAAATCAGCATTGCATAACTGATGCAATACTGCACTGATATGACAGTATGGTGTCAGTGGGAACTCAAACTGACTGTCAGGTTGATTATAGTGCACTGCAGCACCTAAAGCCCCAGGATTCCTGAGCTGATCTTAGTTTATGAGGAAAAAAACCCAAAGGCCAAATCTACGAAGAGAGCCGGTTCAGACATGTACAGCTTACAAACGGACTTGATGATTGGACAAGGGTCGACATATGGCTCAGACAATACTTTATAGCCGACTTATTTATTTTAATACATTTGTAAATTGAATATCTGCTGGTTTCAACTGTTAGAGTCTAACCTTGGTTGTTGGAAAAAATGCAGTTGAATATTTTTTTCCCCACTATTTTGACACTGACATTAGAAGTCCTGTCTTCTTAAACATGTTAATTCACAACAACTAGTACTAGTTTTCTTTGACGTGTGCTTTCCCCTCATTTTTTTGCCCTCAACTGGTTAAACTGGTTTGTTACTGGAAATATTGCTTCTTGGTGCCTTGCGGCAGAACGAGTGAATTCACTGCAGCAAAACGGGTAAATTAACTATTCATAAAATTTTTAAAAAATTAAAAAAATATATTTTTCTAATTATCTAATTTAAAATAATCTAATATCAGATAATTGGATGTAAATTTGTTAGAGGACTTAAAAGAAAATTTCTCACAACCCATCTGTGGGCCTCAACCCAGTTTTTGGGAATCATTGTGGATCCAGACTAGACTTGCTGCTACATCACTATATCTAAGAAGTTAGCACTGGCTCAGGTGAAGATTAGCTGTTCTCCAAACATTGGTTTTCAAATCTTCATGCTATGAAAAACCATAATGAACCCAGGACAATTGAATTTTAAATGTCTTGCAACCTTGTATTTCTCTTTCAGAGAGCTGTTTCAGGATGGACTCCCATTTGACCGCAGCTCAGATCCGTGAGAAGTTCATTGACTTCTTCCGACGCTATGAACACCAGTACGTCCACTCGTCGGCCACCATCCCACTGGACGACCCCACGCTGCTGTTCGCCAATGCTGGCATGAACCAGGTACTTTCTCCATATATCCACATCTATACTGTGTTGTCACACCTGTACAAGGAAGCCTTTGTTTTTCTTGCTCTTTCTGACTAAAGACAACTTATAAACATGTCCACAGATAAAAATTGAATGTGACTGACTTAATGTGAAACAAACAAGACCGAAGTAGCAGAGTGTTATTGCTATTGACAAGATGACGTGATGGCTGTATTGGAATCCAATGTCAGGGTTTTTGAGGTTGCTCCAACTTTTTGAGTTGTAAATCCCAGCTTCTGATCCAGGAACTCGGAAGTTCACACTTCCAACTACAACTGGAATGCACCATCAGATGCAGCTGTGGAATTTTAAATCAACAATGTACTTTTCAAACATTCAAATGCTGGGTTATCCAGAAGCAGAATTTCCAAATTTCTGTTCTCCTCACTCTGTCAGGCTCTGGTTTCATACCTACTGATTTTAGCAATGTTTTTGGTGGTGCTGTACAGTTTTCTTAAACTAGTCACAAATAAGTTTGTTTTTATATAACTGTCTCGTAGTTCAAGCCGATCTTCCTGAACACCATCGACCCTTCCCACCCTATGGCCAGGCTGCGTCGCGCTGCCAACACCCAAAAGTGTATCCGCGCGGGAGGCAAACACAACGACCTGGACGATGTGGGTAAAGATGTCTACCACCACACCTTCTTCGAGATGCTGGGTTCCTGGTCCTTTGGGGACTACTTTAAGGTAATATGTCGACAGCCCTTGTAGTTTTATGAGAACACTAGGGTTACTTTCTATCACACATATGTCTTATTGTCCACTCTTGTCTAATCTCCTTCTTCCCTCTCGTCACTTGCAGCACCTGGCCTGTAAAATGGCCTTGGAGCTGCTGACCCAGGAGTTTGGTATTGACATAGAGCGTCTGTATGTCACCTACTTCGGGGGATGCGAGGAAGCAGGACTGGAGCCCGACCTGGAGTGTAAACAGATCTGGATCGACTTGGGGTGAGTTTAAAAATAAGATCTACTCTTAATTATGTTTGCCTTTTGAGTAACTTTTAATAACTACCCTTCCCTGTGAATTATTTTCCATGCCCTGCATCATCTCCCAGGATAAGTTAATGGCTTCAATAGAATTTATACATGGCTCTTATTTTGTGTTTGTGCACGACAGCCACACTGTCTTATTTTTCCCTGTTCAGATTAATTGCTTAATGTTGTGAGATTGTTCCCCGGAGAACTTCCTTTCTTGTCCTCCCCAAGTGCCACAGAAACAGAGAACTTGTTACAACAACAGCCCGAAGGATAATCTGTTTCTCTTCACTTCTCCACATCCCCGTCTCACATCACATCTCATCATAATTTATCTTTTACATTGAAGATTTACCTTTGGCCCTTCAACAGTGCAGTGTTTTGTGAACATAAGAAATTAAGATTTTAGACCTTATGCTATACATTTTTATCTTAATAAGCCACTGATTTTCATTGATGAACAGATTATTATTACATATTTATGCAAGTTTCTTGTCTATAGATGCTTGATAAATAATCAATGCAGTGCAGTAAATCTTGTTTTTCCTTCAAAGGTTTATTTCACATGATTTAATGATCTTTTTTCTGTATTTATTATTCAATTTATTTTGAAGATCAGCATCGGCCACTGAAAAACTCATATTGGTCGACCCTAGTATCCATGTGGCTTTTCTTGTGGTTGCTGGTTTATTTTTTGTTTATGTAAATACATTTTTTTTACATCTTAATATAAGTAACGCTGTCTTCTCTCTCAGAATTGACGAGGCTCGCATCCTGCCCGGCAGTATGAAGGATAACTTCTGGGAGATGGGAGACACCGGCCCCTGCGGCCCCTGCAGTGAGATGCACTTCGACCGCATCGGAGGCAGAGACGCCTCTCACCTGGTGAACATGGACGACCCCAACGTCCTGGAGATCTGGAACCTGGTGTTCATCCAGTTCAACAGGTAAATGGACGCAACAATATAACTGCATCAGAATGTCTAATTAATAACATACCTTGTATGTATGTAAGTTGCAAATCAGTCCTTTTGCAGACGTAATCAGTCGTGACAAGAGCAAATTTGTGCATAGTGTAGCAACTAATTTGCAGACCTATCTGACATAACACCTCAAGAGATGTTTGGTAGATAATTTGCAACTTCATTTATTGCATGTCATTTAAGAATTATACACACAAATCTAAACAAAAGGTTAAAGAAAGTATTCTTATTTCTAATGAGGACCAAGAAAACACAAAATACAATAAACAAAATGCTACTTATAATGTGTCTTCTCTGAATTAATTAGCCCTGTGTTTGTGTAATGCACCAAATTGTTCATTTCAGTTGATGGATCACAGGTGTTGAGCTGGATTGATCTGAATTACTTGTTCTTGTTGGATTTGTTGTTGTTGTTGTTTTTCAAGTCCCATCTTTTTTCTTTTTTGTTCCAGTTTAAACCTGTAACCAGTTCAGTCGAAAATAATTACAACTTATGTGACAGCAACATATCTAAATATAAACCTAACCTGAACTTCTCATCAGGTTAGGTGACGTTGGAATTTGGACACACCTTTGTCATTGTTTGTCAGTACATGTGTCCAAAGCAGTCATTGTGAAAGTGAAAAACAGATCTTCTAGATATCAGGGATGGGTATTTCAAGCAAAAATGCTCGTCTACAATTGTGTGTGTATTCTCCGCGATTATTCGTAGTCATCTCTTACCTTGTGAAAACCCTGCCACTCATCATGAACCTGGCTCTGAAGTATGAAAAGTTCCTTTGACCTGTCTGATCTACCAGAGGATCAGTAACTTTTTTTAGTGATGTTCTTTCTTTAATATAATCCAACAAATAATCAAATAGTCATAGCCACCCTGACTTAAAAGTAGATTATTTGTAAATAATTAATAAACTTACACAAGAAATTCCTGAATACCACCCCTAACCTTTCACTTTTTATCGATGGCATACAATCATGAGCCAAATCACTATGTCAATCCTGATTAAAGCAAACCTCTTCTTTACAGACATCCTTTATGAATTTGTGAATTAATAATTTGTGGAAGATGTTTGGGAAAACAAATTTCAACTTGGTTTTATGCACGTTCTTGAATACATATGCACAAAGAGTTTGAGGAAATTCTGTGATTCTGTTCCACGACCCATCTGTGGTTCCCAAACCCAGACTTTGGGAATCACTACGTTCTATAATGAATTTATCATCCACTTCTTTACTGATGAGTTAATCTGGGTTTTGTTCAGAGAGTCTGAGACGGAGCTGAAGCCGCTGCCTAAGAAGAGCATTGACACAGGAATGGGTCTGGAGCGCTTGGTGTCTGTGCTGCAGAACAAAATGTCCAACTACGACACAGACCTCTTTGTCCCCTACTTTGAAGCCATTCAGAAGGTATGTCAAAATTTGCGTTACTGAACTTTGCTTAGCTGATACCTGATTCCTAACTAAAAATCGTGTGCTTCAAAAGAAAATATCAACATTTTTGTGAGGAAAATAAACAAAAAGGTAGGTTTAGAAATGTTATCTCAACGTTAGCATGCACCATGCACCAATTTCTGCCATTGTAATAATAATGAAAACTCGTTAATAAGTAGAGATGAGGTCAGATACTGGTCAAAATCACTGGTTTGTATATCAATAAAAATATACTAAATGCAGACTGTAACAACTAATAAAAAGCAGTAAATGAGTCATGTTGTGGGCTGTTTGTCTTTATTTCTATTTGACTATTGTTTCACAGTTATTCAGTCCAATCCAGTTTAACAAGTGCGGTAGACAAAAACAAATAATAGAAAGCTTGAAAAAGAGCAAAAGAAAAACCACTGTGAGTAATTGTTGGGCTGGTTTACTTTGACAAACTTAAACAATATTAATTTGTTTAAAAACTTTCTATTTATATTTACTTGGATTACATCCATACATGATCCATGTTTGGGGATGAGGGAAAACGTGCAGTCCCAACACAGTTTTGTGTTTTGTTTCAGGGAACTGGTGCTCGCACTTACACTGGTAAAGTCGGTGCTGAGGACGCTGACGGCATCGACATGGCTTACCGCGTGCTGGCCGACCACGCCCGCACCATCACCATCGCCTTGTCTGATGGTGGCCGACCGGACAACACGGGAAGAGGGTGAGACGCGTAGAAATGTCTGATTGGGAATATACTGTATGTAGAGCTCCGGACATCACGTTGCTCACGTCGCTCATTCACTGCACATTTTAACTTCCCCAATATACAACCTGACAGTATTCAAATGTCTACAGCTTTCTGATAAAGTCTTTGTTATGTCATGTAAAATAAGCAAGATATTTCAGTCTTCTATGCTCACTTTAAGCCTGTTTTATGGCAGTGATCCACTTCTGCTGTGTCTCAGGATCTTTGGTGATCCAGTTAAATGTTTTAAACTTTGCTTGTCCATGGCTGTTCTGTTATCTGAGGGTACAACAGCTGTCTACCGTCTTCACTTCACAGCTAAATAAAGAGTTGCCTGACCCATTGCCTGGTATAGATACTGCCTGGTATATACAGTATGTCTGTGGATTTTAATAGTGTAGCTTCTTGCCAGAATTGCTTTGTTTTCGATTCTTAGTGATCATGTGATGTGAGGTTCTGGAACTCATTTTGCAGGATAGTTTGAAAATGTAAGTTGTGTAATTTGTTGATTCACTGCTGTCAAACATTAGAGTTTATACAATATTTCAAAAAACAAAAAAGTTTTATATGACATGGATATTAGCACAAGGGTTTTATGTTGATTTTTTTTTTATTGCTTCTTTAGTTACGTGTTAAGGAGGATTCTTCGCCGTGCGGTCCGTTACGCCCACGAGAAGCTCGGGGCTCAGAGAGGCTTTTTTGCCACTTTGGTGGACGTGGTCGTCAGCTCTCTGGTAAGATATATTTTTCCGCTAGGGCTGCAACTAAACATTTATTTTCCTTATCGATCAATGTTTCGGTCATTTGAATCAATCAGTTGGTGTTTGGTCCATAAAATGTCAGAATGTGGAAAAAAAATTGTGATCTTGTTCAGTTTTAATGATTTTTTTTAATTATATGGCGCCAAGAAACAAGATAATATTCACATTGAAGAAACGTAGTGTTATAGTTTTAAATAAATAAACAAGTTCTGATTTTTCAAACTGGTAACTTTAATAATCCATTAACAACTACAGCCCTACTTCCTTTCCGTTTTTATTTCAATATATCCACTTTTTCCTCAGTAAGCTGTGTGTGTGTCAGTATTACATTTACTTTAAATTCATAAGAATTTGTTAAAAGTAAAGTAGTCATTGGTGGTTTCACATTAACCTTTTAGCATTTAGTGACTTGGGTGATCTGAGCGAGAATGACAGTTCTGTTAGCAGTGACATTTGGGTCGTATCCAATGCTGCAGCACTGACAAAAACCTATGCTGCACAGAAACCAAGACAGGAAGAGTAGTCGTACAATACGCGCAACACAATAAAGTGTGAGCGATTTCCTTGAGTCATCTGTTGTGTATGAAGCACTGATGAGCGGAGCTCAGGAACGAGTGAGTGTTTTAATAACCTGCAGATAAAACCCTACCTACTGCACATTTAAAATGGCTTACATTAAAAACTAAATTGCAGATATACCTCATATTCACTGTTTTCTATCATCATCATTTAACACCACAGTAACATCTTCAGGTTTCCAGCCCTCCCTTCCTTTTCAAAATCAATCCCCACCTGATCACACTCTCTTCTCTCCAGGGCAACGCATTTCCAGAGCTGAGGAAAGACCCAGAGATGGTGAAGGATGTTATTAATGAGGAGGAGACACAGTTCCTCAAAACGCTCAGCAGGGGGCGGCGTATCCTGGACAGAAAGATCATGAGTCTAGGAGAAAGCAAAACCATCCCAGGTGAGATGCCCTCAACATGTTCTGCATGACTTTAGTGGCTCTTTTTTGTGTATTTATAAACAGATTAATAATTACACAGATTACACCTACTTGCATGTTAAGATTATTTTCTCTCTGTGTGTGTCCAGGCGACACAGCGTGGCTGCTGTACGACACGTATGGTTTCCCGCTGGACCTGACCTCCCTCATCGCAGAGGAGAAAGGCATGCTGGTGGACTTGGCCTCGTTCGAGGAGGAGAAGAAGGCAGCACAGGTGAGGAGATGGATGCTGTGATTGTTTGTTTGAATTTGGCCGTGACCGCTGTGACCGAGGTAAAACTTCACTGAGCTGTGTTTGGGGTCCTCTCCCGTGGGAAACACTGTTTTTGCCTCGTGTCAGCGTTCTGCGATATTGCCCTGTAAGTGAAAGAAAAAAAAAAATCGACTTTTAATTATATTTACTTTTATAGTCCCATTCTAATCCCTGGTTGTTTGATTTAGCGAGATGATTGATTTCCTTTGCTGTCATACTGCAGCATTGTGCTGCTGCCTAATGTCTGAATGCACATCGAGCACTTTATTAATAGGAACACTTATTGTTCTTGTTCAGGCCACAGACTGGAAAATGGACATAGTCGTCTGGTTGTAAAACAAACTCCCGTTTTTTTTAAAAGCCTCTACTTCAGTGGTTCTCAAACTTTTTACACCAAGTACCACCTTATTAATATATATTAATATTATTAAATATTGAGTTTTATTCCTAATAAGATCATTTGCATTCGGGAACATGATAATTTCTAGGTTTGACACACTGATCAACATTTTTCAGCATTTTCTGACATTTTATGGACCAAATGAATTGTGAAAATAATCGTAAGTTGCAACCCTAAATCATTCAAATGATGTTATTTTCACAACCAGCAGAGTTGCTTCCCTGGTGGCTTACTGCTGCTTCCTTCATTATTCATGGGACACATGACTGTCTGTTACCTGATCAGTACCACAAACCTGCTTTATTCTTTATTCTTTATTCTACCCATGTGGGAAAGTGTGGCTCCTTCCTGCACAGCACATGTGTGAAGGATCAGATAATGACAACGTCCTTGTTTACACGCAGAGACCATCTTTGCTCTCCTCTTTATGGTGTGGATTTCATAGGCTGCAGGAAACTTTCCTTCCTTAAACTGCATTGCACAATTTTTGCAGATTTGTCGGCTGCACAATTAATACATGGATAACTGGAGAAGAGAGACATTATAATTATCATTATTTGAACATTTGCCCTCTTGAACTGTGAGTAAACTAACCAAAGTTTACCAATTATATCCATATTATCTAAAAACCCTGCAGACAACAGCTTAAACTTTTGTTTTTATTTGTTATTAGAGACATCATTTTATTTAACTTCTTTTCTCTTGGCTTCTCCGTCTCCAGGGGTTTCTACCACAGCGAAACGATCCACATGATTTACAATAATATATTTTCTTGGTCTGTTGAGTTGAATTACAGTAGAGACTGCACACAAACTGTTTTGTTCATTATTGATTTTTAACTTTTCATTACGATGCGTCTTGGCTGGACTTTTGTTACCTTGTGGACGTGCACAGGAAACAAAAATCACTAAACTATAATTTAAAGAAAACCCCTTACATTCATTTTGGTTTTACTTTGAATTTGATAGAGTTGGAGATTGTAGACTCTCACTGATGGAGACGTTTTCCCAAACTTTCTTAAATTAAACGACAACTAAACTAAACATAGTTCTCTAAACACGTGTTTCTCAGTTATTTTTGATAGTCTAATCATTTAGACTACTGTAATCAGAGGAATAGTCAAACCAAATAGTCGATTATCAAAGTATTTGGTGATTGAATTGTTGAGTTTTACCTCAAAATTGTTTTAAAAAATTGTTTTAGCTGCTGTTGAGTTTCTTTAAGTAAATAACAAAACACAACTGTGTGTGTGCGCTTGCAGCTGAAGTCTCAGGGTAAAGGTGCAGGAGATAACGATCACATCATGCTGGACATCTACGCCATCGATGAACTGAGGAACAAGAACGTACCGGCCACAGACGACTCTCCCAAATACAAATACACCTCGGATGAAAGCGGGAAATACGGTGAGTGACATGAGACGCATGTTCACTCCGAGTTCATTTCAGTTCTGTATTTTCACCACGTTCGTGCTCTGACCTTACTTGGTCCTTCCTGTTAATAATGTGTTTCAGAGTTCAATCAGACCACAGCTACGGTGCTTGCCCTGCGTCGCGACCGTGCCTTCTGCGATGAGGTGACCACAGGTCAAGAGTGCGGTGTGCTACTCGACCAGACGTCCTTCTACGCCGAGCAGGGCGGACAGACGTTTGACGAGGGCTTCATACTTCGAGAGGACGACAACGCGGAGGACGTAAGTGCAAGAAAAAAAGACAATAAACTAACATTTTTTCTGTACTAAGTAATTACATATGGGACAATAGCGTAGAGAGAATGTTCCGTGTGCACAAAGACAGACTCGCCACAACATGACCATATAACATGTCAAATTAACACTGTGTGTGTGTGTGTGTGTGTGTGTGTGGTAAAATAAGGTATTTTTTTAAGGTATTTTGATCTCTGATAAATATCAACACATTGAATTATGACCAATATATAACTCATGATAATCAGAAATGACAATAATTAGAAATTGTAATTCTCTCTTAGTCATATTTAGTTTTTTAATAAGATTCAGTAAAGACATATTAATAAAACTGTATTAATGTCAAGTTACCCAGCAGCACATCTTAAGTAATTATGTAATCTGTGCTAAAGGATCATTTATAATAAAATATAAATGGTATGAACATTGAGTACTGTCAGTGAGTACAGAGGTCTGTTTTTGACACACTAACCATGAGTCTACTGATTCTATTGAAAATAGCTGCACTGATGCAGGTTTACATTGCTAAATGCTAATTATACTATATTACATATATTCATAGTTGTATGTTAAAATGCATGTTTATCATTTATTTACCTAAAGGAGCATCCAATCTTGTCAGAGGCATCATTAGAGTCGTTTTCCCAAACTAAATACAAACAAATCAACATTTCTGTCACAACACACAATCACTTTTTATTTACTTTTAAATGTGGAGGAAAAAAAAAACCCATAATAATGATCACAGTCTAATCTCCACAGCAGACTGGGTGTGTAACAGTTTGTATAGAACTGTGCTGGCTCTGATCGCTTGTGCAAATTGTGCCTGCAAAATAGACAAATAGAGACTCGACAATGCGACAAAAGGCTGCTAAATAAAATCCATCAGCTTTGGCTGAAGAGGAGAGATACATTTGTGTTGTCTTTGTCTCATGAGTGAGAGCTCGGAATGGCACAAGGATGTTTTTTATATCGCAGTTTCCAAACGGCTGTCTCGTCACTTTATTCCCTTTGTCTTCATTTCTTCGTTTTCTTTTCTTTTTTTTGCCGAGGACGAGAAGTCTTTGTTCTCCGACACAAATTGTCAATTAAAAAAACTTTGTTTGTTTTTGTTCTTGAGTTCGTAAAATGAAATACCCTATTGTCACAAAGCATCAGACGGCTTTCTCACTGAGGCAGATTTAATGCTTTTCTTTTGTCTGTTTCTCGTGTCTTTGTTTGCAGCGGATGGAGTTCACGGTGAAGAACACTCAGGTGCGAGGCGGTTACGTCCTCCACGTGGGAACCGTCTACGGAGCGCTGAAGGTCGGAGACCGCGTCGTCTTACACGTAGATGAGGTGAGTCTCAAACGTCTGACATTATAATTTTAGCTCCCAGTCATCTTCATTATAGGACATAAAGACAGGAGCTTCTCAAACACAAAACGTAGGCAAATTGGAATAAATTAATAAGCGCGACATGTTTGCTTCCTTTAAATTGAGCTGTCAAGAAGAAAATGGAGGATTCTTTTGTTTAAAGCATCTCATTCATTCAGACAAAAATAATACAAATACAGAGGCAAGGTTTATTTTTTTAATGAAGGAAATGATCACATTTAAACAAAGGACACCTGGAAACAATTATTTTTAATGGAACAATTGTTAATAAAACAGATTTTTGATGAAAATATCCAGTTCATTAAGAA
This sequence comes from Solea senegalensis, assembly GCF_019176455.1. Taxonomy (NCBI): domain Eukaryota; kingdom Metazoa; phylum Chordata; class Actinopteri; order Pleuronectiformes; family Soleidae; genus Solea; species Solea senegalensis. The sequence continues at coordinate 2,824,937 of NC_058030.1, forward strand.
AAAACAGAGCAAAAAGAACTGACATCTGTTTTAATGAAAATATAAACTCTGAAACAATTCAGAAACTGCAAAAAGTATTTAGTATAAAAACAATTGTATTTCAGAAAAACAGCTTTATTTTTTATGAAAATTTGTATGGAACGTTTTAATAATTCAGCTTTATATTATTTTTTTAATGATATAAAATGTGTTGTTTCAGAAAGAAACAACTGAAATCTTTATGGAAAATGTTTAGTTAATCAGAAATGTATTTTATATGAAGAATTAATAATGATAATAATATAATAATTACAAAAAGAATGCAGAAATGTATCTTTTTTGAGGAAAATTATCTCACCAACTTTAAGAAAATCAGTATTTTATTTTTTAAGAGGGGAAAAAGATAATTTTTGTTATAATAGATAACTAATTTTAATAACCCATTTTTTTAAATGTAATAAATATCCATACAATCGTATGTTTGCTCAGCCTCAGCAGCTCTTAGTTGTTTACCTGTTGTCTCTCTCCAGGCTCGTCGCAGGCTCATCATGAACAACCACACCGCCACACACATCCTGAACTTCGCCCTCAGAGGAGTTCTGGGAGAGGCCGACCAGAGGGGGTCGCTGGTCGCTCCCGACCGCCTGCGGTTTGACTTCACAGCCAAAGGTGCGCTGAGCACAGGGGAGATCCGCCGCACCGAGGAGATCGCCTGTGCCATGATAAGAGACGCTAAGGTCAGTGTGTGTTTGGGAAAACAATATTTGATTTCTGTGTCTGTGTCGTCTGCACCAGAACTTCAGTCCTGATCTCAGTGTAACGTGGTTTTATAATCTTGCAGCCCGTCTACGCCCTGGACACCCCGCTGGCAGAAGCTAAAGCCATTCAGGGTCTTCGTGCCGTGTTTGACGAGACTTACCCTGACCCCGTGCGAGTCGTGTCCATCGGCATCCCCGTCCAGGACCTGCTGGACGACCCCAACAGCGCTGCTGGTTCTCTCACCTCCATCGAGTTTTGTGGTGGAACGTGAGTATGATGTTTTTCTTTCTCTTTCGTGCAAACTTGGAGATGTAAAAAAACTGTCCTGTTTGCGTGCTTCTCTGGTGGGCTTCAAACCAAATCCGTTATCTGTTGTGTAGAAACCTGGAATACTTCCACACGTCACTTTTCAGATGCTTTGATATTGTGACTGTCTGATCAGGAGAGCAGGTTAGGTCCCAGTGTCACTGTGGCTCTCAGTCCTGGTCAGTCCTGGATGTGAAGGTTTTGATTGTATAAGTTACAATAAACAACACTTTCGTCACTCTTGTTTTTCTGCAAAGTTTCAGTAAACATCATAAAGTGGAAAATAAGAATCATTCAGCTGTCTGTTAACAAGTTACACAGCAACTCCTCACATGAAATATTAATCAGTTTTCCCTTGTGTATTGTCCCATCATCAAAGCCTTAAACTATTTTAGAGTTGCTCCACTGACTTTTACAGTGGCTGCTCCTCGCTGTCAAATTAAAAAGCCATGACGTCCCCGACCCGCACGGATCTGACACAAATCATAGCAACACTTTTCATTTCATGTGTTTACTGCGGGAGTCAGTGATTTTTCAGCGTGTATACAGGTGTGGAAAAGTGCCCTATATATATATATATAAAGTGTTAGATTGGGTTTAATCAATCTTCCTTTTTAAGTGAAATTCCACCATCTTGTTCTGCTTCAGGTTTAAAAAACTATTTGTCTCATTGTTGTCTCCTGCTACAAACACTCCCTCTGTTCCTGCTGCTGTTTTGTGATGTTTCCTCTAAACGCTGCTGCTGCTGTTCCTCTTCAGCTCTTGTTTTCCTCTTCCTCCCACACTCATGAATCGCTGCTGGTAACATAGCGTTGGTGTCTGCTTATCTACAGCCATCTGCAGAACTCTGGTCATGCTGCGCCATTTGTCATAGTCTCTGAGGAGGCCATCGCTAAGGGCATCCGCCGCATTGTTGCTGTGACAGGAGCAGAGGCGCAGAAGGTCCACACACACACACACACACACACACACACACACACACACACACACCCACACTTGTAGAAAAGTTTTGTTGATATTATAAACAAAGTAGAGAATCATTTTCTTCCCCTCACAGTGGATGTAATATTAAAAAGGCACATCATTTATTGGTGAAGTTGCAGCTAAATTTCCCCTCACCTTACTTTCTTTTAAGTGTGATGGGGAAACTATCAACACTTTGTTTTATCCTCCTTTTTCCCTTTATTTCTACATTAATGTTTTGCTCTCTTTCTTCCCCGCCGTTCAAACTCTTGTGTTTTTTCTTTGCCAGGCTCAGAGAAAAGCTGATGCCCTCAATCAGTCTCTGTCTGCTCTGGCAGAGCGGGTGAAGCAGCAGACCGCTCCCAACAAGGACGTACAGAAAGAGATCGCAGACATGACTGAGGTAATACGCAACTCCAACCCCCTGAAATATGACATCTATTTATTTGCTTAAAGATGTATGATAATGAAGGTCAGGCGAATATGAGAGTAAATGTTCCGTCTTCCTTCTGCTGCGGCATCACCTTGTGTCTTGTGCTCCGTCTGCAGTCCATAGGCACAGCAGTGATCTCCCAGTGGCAGAAGGACGAGATGAGGGAATCTCTGAAGGGCCTGAAGAAAACCATGGACGACCTGGACCGCGGCTACAAGGCCGACATCCAGAAGAGAGTCCTGGAGAAGACCAAGGAGGTGATCGAGGGCAGCCCCAACCAGCCACTGCTCGTAATGGAGATGGAGACCGGAGCCTCAGCTAAGGTAAAAGTCGGGATTAAGTTGTTTTATTCAACATTGAGTCACTATATATATGTATATATATATATATAGATATATAGATATATATATATATATATAGATCTATAGATATATATATATATAGATATATATACTGTAGATATGTGTGTGTATGTATATGTATGTATATATGTATATGTATGTATGTATGTATGTATATATAGATATATTTCATATATATATATATATATATATAGATATGTGTGTGTATGTATATGTATGTATATATTTTTAAGAGGGGAAAAAGATAATTTACATGTATATATATAGTGACTATATATATGTGTATACATATATACACATACATATATATATATATATATATATATATATGAAATAAGGAGTACATGACATCATCTAAATATTACAACTACTAACTACTGTTACACAAACATGAGAATTGTTTCCAATGATTATTTTCAAAATTATTATTTCTGTATAGTTGTTTCTTCCATAAAATGCAGACAATGTAAATCAGTGCTTCTAAAACTTCAGTATAACATCCAAAAGACACAAAGATGCTTAGTTTTCTGTCATAGTTTGTTTAAAAACTTCATTTTAACTGATTAATCAATTGCCAAAAAGGTGCAGATTTATTGATTATTATTATTAATATTATTTTTAGATATAGATTGGTGTTTTGAAAAGAGTGTGGTTGCAGGTGACGTATGTAAAAACTCCCGGTTTCAAAATATTTTCAGATTTGAAAATGCTCAGCTCTACTGAAAACTATGATACTCGGTATCAGTTTGATTCTGGCCAAAATAACAGGATTAAATATTTTTTAAACCAAGAATTAGAATCAATACCCATCATAAAACGCGCTAAAGTAAAGGCTGCAAATGTCTGCGTATTAGCAGCTAAACTGATTAAAAGACTGTAATGTGACTGATATCATATTGGACACAAAAACTATGATGTCCTTACTATAAAACAAGTTTATAAAGGAATAATTAATGCACTCACACTTCTACATCGACTTGTACAGAAGAACAATTGGGATGCACAAACACAATTAAAATTCTGTTTGTTCTGCTGTATTGAATATTTTCCCCGGCTCAGACTTGAGGCTCATCCCTTTGTGTTATTACCACGGGAGCGGCTGAGCTCTGTGGCCTCGTTAGTTCTGACCTTGAGATATCAATATTGCTGATTAAGTAGACTTATTTGTGTGTCTCCCTCCCTCCTATTTCTTTTCTTCTCTTCCTCTCAGGCTCTGAACGAGTCTCTGAAGCTACTGAAGTCCAGTTCTCCTCAGACTGCGGCGATGCTCTTCACCGTAGACCCCGAAGCCGGCAAGATCACCTGCCTGTGTCAAGTCCCTCAGGTAGAGAGCGGCGTTTCTCAAAACTTTGTAAAGACGGAAAACTTATCGTGACCCAAAAATCACAATATAAATCCAATTTGAATTGGTAAATTAATTTTATACATGTTATTTAAAGCGTATGCACATAAATCTTAATTTAAAGCTTGACAAAGTGCTTGGGAACCCGAAAAGAAAAAAATCTGTCAGCCCTGACCCAGTCTTTGGGAATCACAGAGGTCACAGAACATTATTCAGTCACATGATGTGAAGGCGTGAGCTGCAAACTCACCACATCGAATCTTCTCTCTCCGCAGGACGTGGCTAACCGCGGCCTGAAGGCCAGTGAGTGGGTTCAGGAGCTGTGCCCCCTGCTGGACGGAAAAGGAGGCGGAAAGGACATGTCTGCTCAGGCCACGGGCAGGAACACGCAGTGCCTGACGGAGGCACTACAGATGGCCAACGAGTTTGCACGACTCAAACTGGGAGAAAACTAAGAGCAGAGAGGGACAAGGAGAGGAATTAGGAATTGTCGAAACATCCGCCTCCTTTACTGTCTCTCGTCTCTGTTTGGGTCTGAAAAGATTTTTACAAAACAAAAACGTCCAGGTTTCTCACTCTGGCCATTCAGCATACACACATTGACGCTTAGCCAGCAATAAATCAATAAATGAGCCACTCGAATATTTATGGATGGAACGAATCATTGCTGACTTCAACAAGTAAAATTCTACTCTGGGGAAACTGTTCATGTTTCATGCAGGTGAAAGAGGAATGGCACATTATTTTGAGAGTAACGTTATCATGTCTGTGTCGTCATTATGTGCATGTGCACAGAGGAAATTTAAAATAATTAGGGATTTTAAATCGTCTAGCAGCTCAGATTCTCGTTGCTCTTAATCTGACACTTCCATCTTGCGTCTGTTTCAGCTCACCTTTGCCCTCTTAATTTAACGTTTGGCTTCCTCGTCCAGTTCAGACACATTAAGAGGCCGAAGCCATGTGTTTAACATGCTGTAGCTGTATGATAGTCTTGCTTTTCATGTCATAATTTAGTAAATGTATTCATTAACTGTATAAAAGAAAAGAAATAATGATGAAGAACTGAACTCGACTTCCCCTGACGTTTACTATTATTGATTCAGTGAAGATTGTTGCCGCTGTAGCTGTTCCCATGTCAGAGAGACAATGTCATGTTATGGAATAAATGCAACTGGTGGATATTCAATAAGCGTGTGTGTGTGTGTGTGTGTGTGTGTATGTGTTCTTTTCTCAAACCATCTTAGAAAAATGTATTAGTAGTAATATTTTAGAGATACAGTAACTGCAAATGTCTTAGGCCACCTGTCAACAAAAAGTTTAGTATGTCGTACAAAATTTGACAAAAATGTCAATGTTTAGTATGTCGTCCAAAATTTGACAAAAATGTCATAGTTTAGCATGTCGTCCAAAATTTGACAAAAATGTCATCCTTTTGTATGTCGTCCACAATGTGACAAAAATGTCATAGTTTAGTAT